>NC_069725.1:1220446-1285446 GCF_027358585.1 Pangasianodon hypophthalmus
CTTCATCATCATCCTTCATCACCAGTGTCTGATTTAAACACTTAGCAGAAAAGATATGGTTTGGCTAAATATAAAATACGTACACAACATCCCACTTTACTCCACTTTACTCTGAAGTTTGCTTTGTTTTTTTTTAGTTTTGCACTGGAGCTTCAATGCTAATGTTGCTAACAAGTAATGGGAGTTTATAGCCACTAGTTTAGCCTGTCTCCTCAAGCAACGTTGTGGAGCTGTTTAGTCTCTTAAACACAATCATTGATGTGGTTTCTGATTCTGTATCACAATAAAATATATACTTGGTCCCTTAAAGGTTCAACGTACAACCCTACAACAGTGTTTTCCTTTCAGAAAGGGTTTCAGTACAGTGTAGAGCCCATTTAGGAGGCTAGTAACCATTAAATATATCCAATGAACCCCTAAAAGAACCTTGAAGAACATTTATCTTTTAAGCTCCTGACAGGTTCTAGGTATTAAAAAGACAATAATGAGGAATAATTTGGAGTTTGTATCGCACACTTACCCAGTATAATACATATAATACAGTAAAATACATATTCTCTTAGAAACAACGGTTCTTTAAGAGTTCATTGGATAATTAAGAGTTTTTCGCTTCCAAAAATGGTTCTACGTACAATCCATTCTACTAGGAAAACACTTTGTTGTAGTTTCCAACATAGGCCTTTAAAGGTTCCTGACAGGGACAACTGAAGAACCCTTAACATTGTAGCTTGTTTTACTTGCAGATGTGAGCAACATGGAACATTAGAAGCTCTGGGAGAACCTTAAAGTTTCTATGTAGAACCCTACACTAATGTTTCCCTCTCAGAAAGGGTTCCACCTCAGCGTAGAACCGTTTAAGGAGACTGAAAACCCATAATTACCCAATGAACCCTTGAAGAACTCTTCAGGAAGCTCTGTAAGGGTGTACCAAGAGCTAAATGTTAAACACCTGACAGGTTCTCGGTCTCCAGAAGAAACTTTTGTAGAAAAGTTTGTTCTGCACACTTCCAGAAAATCTGGAAAAGGTTTAATTATGAATGTTATGAAGTTTGATGATTTAAACAAGATAAACTGGTGGCTATAATCTGTTTTTAATTGTTAGCTACATTAGCTTCTGTCACTTTAAAGACACAAGCTTCACTCACTAGACACATCTTGTCTGATTGACTATATTTGGGGGTAAAGAGAGATTAAAAGTGTTAATTTTACTTATGGACACACTATAAATGACTAAACATCTTTTCATTATCGTTATTATTTTTTTTTTTTCTGTTTTACTGTTGTTAATAAAAGTCAAGCTTCCTCATTGTTTGTTGTGTCTGTATCTGAGGGACAAAGCAACTTCACAAATTTTTAATAAACAAAAATTTTTTTTTTTTACTAAATCAGTGTCCAAATATTAAATTTTAAGTGTTATTAAGTGATTTAGCACCAAAAGAAATTTTAATCAACCAAATTCAACGCGATATTAGCAACAAGCTAACCGAACAATCCACAATTGAGACGCACGAGACATTTATGCCGGCCGATCAATCCAACATAAAACACGGGGGGAAATACATTACGACACTATTAAAAACACCTAAGACATAAGTTGGCCTGCATCAAAATAAACCGTAAGATCTCTCTACCAGACTATATATCTGTAATTTTACACAATTTGATAAAATAAACATACAAGAAACTATTACATGAGAGATATTGTATATTGCCCCCCCCCCCCGGCACAGAGTTCGTGGAATCGTCGAAAGAACGTTTAATTTTAGCAGCGGAACCATAGTGAGGCACTCAGTTTGACAATCCGGACACAAATAGCAGCACACAGGAAGTAATACAAGTCTCTTCCAAAGTCCGGAAAATTAATTTATTCAAATTTACTACAAATAAATTAAAAAAATAAGACACAGCGACTGTACCCGATTACATGTGCTCGCAAATAAATTACAATCGCTAATAAAGCATATAAAACTAAACGTGTTTGTGTTTAAGATGTGTAAATATGTGCTAATACGAAGGAAACAGAACTGCAAACATAAACTAAACTAACAACGGATAACAAAAGAAAGAATATAAAGTAATGTATGAAATATATATATAAAAAATTACATTTCTGAATAATAAATTTGATGTCAAGTACAGGGTAGTGCACAGTTTATCCACTAGAGGGCAGAGCAGGTACAGAACGAGGGCATGCAGCTTTAGAATGACTTCATTTATTCAATTTTAACAATATAGAGTGAATAAAACTATTTCCATGTTTATAAATATGTTATGTTAAAGAGTGTTTTTTGAGAAACTTGGGTGGTTTCTCATTTGCATTCTTTCCCACATCCTGATCCGAGTGTCTGGGAATTAAGGCCTCACTGCATCTGAGGAGATCAAAAACTGTCTTTAAACATGAAATCAGGCCTCGTTCCCACCCCTTGATTCTCACAATGAGTGTTATAATGAATAGAGATGTCATCGCCGTCAGCCTCACGTCTTTTCTTATCTAGTAGGATTGATTTAGCAGCAGCGTAACGGCCGTCATGAGCTCCGTCACGGTGTGTATTCAGGAGAAACTCGCACCGCCTGCTTAATTACCCCAAACTCTCAATTCATTCATGGAGTCCTGATGAATGAGCAAATGAGGAAAAGCCTCTTCTGACTTTTCTATTGTGTCCTTCCTTTCACGTCCTGTCCGTAAGGTCCACTTCCGACACCTCATCCCGCTCTCTGTGCTCCGGCCTCAATGCTCTTCAGTGTGAAGCGGTGAATAGTCCAGCTTTGGTTTGCAAATCGGATTGACATCCAAGGCTTTTGTGCTTCAGGAATTCATGGTTGGAAATGGAGCAGCATCTCCTGGAAGTTTAAAGGAGCAGTTCAGTCAGAAATGAAATAAACACCATCTCATTGATCAGTCAAGACATGTTTAGTGTGGAAAGTTTGTACTCCTGTTGGCCATGAGGAGGAAAAACTGAAAAAAGTGAATAATATTATAATAAAAACTTCACGTGAATTTCAGTAAACATGTGTGACATATTATGAAGTATATGTGATAATGTGAAAGAATGAATCAAGAAAATCTCTTCTAAAAATGAAACTACATGTCCTACTTGTGAAAAAGGAATGTGAAAATAAACAAATTATGTGAAAAATGAAAGCCAGATTTAAGCACAGTAATAAACTGATTGCATGACACACACACATCCTCCAGCAGCTTTGTAAGGGACTCAGGCTCTGTCCACATATGGATATTTTTAAAAATGTAGTTTTTACCCCTGCCCTTTTTCGAAAATATCAAAAAAGATTTGAATATGCTCACATGAGCACACCAGGGGGTGACAGTATGTCATAAACTGTTACATCAAACGCTTCAAGAATAACATTAAGAGCTGCGTATTGTGTGGTGGAGAAGGAGAACTTCAGAAACACACTCTTCAGCCTGACAACAAACTGATTGCAAAGTCTATCAGTCTCACCAGGCTGACGGTTCTTCTGGTTCTGATCCAAAAGCTCGGAGCAGTGATTCAGGAGCAGTACAGCGCAGATCATATTCTGTTCCTCCACATGAAAAACGAAGTGAAATTATATTGAAAATACGTCATTGAATAAAGAAAGACCACACAGTAAGAACCAGAACCGCAGCTGAGAAGGCTGTAGAACTCCAGTCCAGTCTCAGGATGTGTTCTGTATTGACTTGGACTTGTCTAGGACTTGTTGCTAAATATGGTCTCGGTTTCAACTGAAAGTTTAATAATGTTAATATTAAATAAAATGTTAATATAAAAATAATGCTTGTGGTGTCTTTGCACAAAGTTTGACATGACTAGTTGAAGTAAAGTCTTGGCCTTGAAAAGCTTTTGATGTTTTTCTGTCTCGGTCTTGACTTGGCCTCGACCCCTTTAAGACTCAGTCATGAGTTGATCTGAGTTGGCCTTGGACCTGACAGTGACGATCCTGAGTACAGCCCTACTTAGTATGTTCATAACATATGCCAGACTCATGCAGTGCACATGTGCAGGGTGGCACTTTTTTTTTTGTTTTTCACGTCCCTATAAAAACAATGAAGTTTTTTCAACAATCTTGGGGTTTTTTCCAAAAAGCTTCATTTTCAATGACCCAAAATGCTGTTTTCATTTAGACAAGAGGCCAAAAAAACTGTGTTTTCAAAAATATCTGTGTAGAAGTGCACATGGCCTCCAATGAGTCTCTGTGAAACCAGAGATTTTTACTCACCACATAACAACAAATAAAATGTTTTGGCTTATTTACATTTCAGTGGGATTTACATTTGATACAAAATGAGACTCTTATATTTAATATTTTTAATATTGTTAATATTAGACTCTTAATATTGTTTCACTTTTCTTCCCACTGCGAAAAGTATAAATTACCCAGAATTCCTTTCTGCTTTAAATGTTATGCTACAGTAGTGCATTTATCTTGACAGTGAAGATTTTTTTTTTTTAGTTTGGAAACAAAACAGCAAGCAGTCGGACCTCTGTTGCGATCCCGCCCCCTCTCCACTCCGACATTCCCTTGGCTTCGGTCCGAAATTGTGGAATTGCGTCAGTTTACCTTTCCAGCTCCTTCAGTTTTGTTTTGTTTTGGTTTTTTTCAGCCTTGTCAGTCACGGTGAGATTTTCAGTCGAGGCTGCGAGGTTGTGAGGCTGTACAGGAGAACAGACGGCCAAAGCAAACAACAGCAGCATAAAAAAAGACAAAAAAACACCACAAAAAAAGTGAGAAAAAGCATCATGATTGAGATGCCGCTTTGTGTCGAGTGTGTTTGTGTGTTTGTGATGTACATCCATCAGCACCAGCCTGTTTTTAGCTGGACGGTGTCCCCTCTCACAGTCTGCCAGTGTTTTTTTTTTTAAGACAGAACACAGCTTGTAATGAAAACGAATGGCTTGTCAGGACGTAGTGCTTTCACCCTAATTGACCATGTCCCTGTGATTATACTTTGAGTCACGGAGATGGAGATGCCGTGGGACGGCTGCTGATTTTACTTTCCTTCACAGCAGGGTTTCACCTCGTAAACTCACTGTGACTGCATCGCTTTTTTTTCAGTTCGTTCATGCAGTTTTAGTTAAATAACAATTTGTTCTGCTTGTCATTAAAGCATAAATGTACACTACAAACATTTGCCGTGGTGGAACACAGGAACGACTGTGTGATTAAAGTGTTTTTTTTCCCCAGTGGTCTTCTGCCGTCTGCCTTCATACATCCAGGCAGCTGCTGCCGCCGTTACGGGGCTTACTGAGCTCTGGAGGTTTCTGAGATGAGGCCTGGATCAATAAACGCTTCTACAGGAGGGACAGTGGATTCACCGTAACCACTCGAGCGTATTATAAGCCATGCATTTCCACACTGATTACTATTGTACTGCACATGTGCTGAACAGCCATGATATTAGACTGTGTTACAGTGAGAGCAGCTTTAGGGTTAACACTTGAGAGGAAAAACAAATGAAGTTTAGTCATCTTTATTTTTATGCTTAAAGCAGCAGTGTGTAAAATTTGCACAGGGTTAAGGTTAATGCTTGCTTCACCCGAATGAGCTACAGAGAGTCTGATATGTTTTGTACACTTTTCTGGCCACAAGCTTCAGCATCCTGAGGTTTGCGATCTGATTTGGATCTCTGCATGTCGGGTTTCAGGGGTAAAATAAACTTTTCAACACTGTGACACAGTTTTTTTCAGTGCACGACATTTCAACGCATGATGTCACTGGATGTAAGAAAGAAAGAGCTCACAGAATTACTTTCTTTAAAAGCTTTTAAAAAGTTTTGTCTGAAGTTGGTTAAGTAAAGGAGGTAATTTCACGTGATCCATGTTTCTGTGAAAGTAGGCTAGTCTTGACCATGTTTGGTGATGAAAAGTATGTAGCAAATGCTAAAGAATTTACTTGCAAGACAATAAAAAAAGCAGTAGCGTCAGTGCGACAGCTCTTATTGCTCTACACACGGTAAAGCTGTACGCTGGATTTTTTGTGTGATGAATGTTACACCAACCACTAACCAGTAGGTGAAAGTTTTTTTCTTTTTGTGTACACGTTCATTATTCACATACTCACCTGCATACCTTACGTACATCTGAAGGATTAAATGTTGTGTCCACTAGGGGGCAGGACAGTCGACACTTCCGTCAGCAGCACCGGATACCTTCTTTGACCACTTCTTTAGATTTTGTACAACAGGGTAAAGAGTGAAGATGGAGATGGCAGGTGTTGAGAGCGCTATGATATAACGTATATCCTGTGAAAATGGGAGAAACAGCAGGAGCAGCAGCAGCAGCAGTGTACGTAGTAAAACCATGTTTATTTCTCTCATCCTACCATCACAAACACAAAATGGCTGCCACACACATTGCTTGATGTGTTACTTCACATGCTGCTCAAGCTCTTTACGGTGAACGCAGAATACACAGTTTATAAACCACGAAAAATGAGTAGTTTACTTACATAACGTAGGTACAAGTTTCAGTTTCAAAGCCTTTATTTAGATTTTCAGTACAGTAATGTTACCCTTTAAGTTCTTCCTTTACCTTTCTGCTTAAATAAAACACTTAAAACTACACTGGAAAAAGGGATTAAGTGGGTAACAGTTAATTTTTGCAGTATGAAGAAATCCATCAGCGTCATCCAGACACACTGACTGAGCTCCTTTAACACCTGGAGCTAATTATACTGTAATACTCTATACACTTCAGTAACGTTAGAACTGAAACCTTATTCAACCTCTGGATCATAAATCAACCCTCAGCTCTGTTCACACCTTCTGCGTAAAAAATGATGAATGAAATTTTTAAATCTACACAAAACTCTTTGCTGGAGCTGATTTGAGGAGCGTAGATCATCAGGTTTTTAGATTAGTCTGGATCAGACGATCTGGAGGACGATTTCGATGTTCTGGCCTGAACGCGGATGTGATCATCTGGATGAGACGCCGTCTGTCTTTGTCTCTTTATTACGTTTGGAGAAGTGGCACGCCGCTTTAAGAGCGCTGGACCAACGCTTGGCCTCGTGAAACTGACCCAGGCTTTTTTTCTCCTCAGTGTTACTTGGATGACTGAAAAGTTTCAGTCATGTAAATGTTCATAGGGAGACGTAAAACCCACATAAACCCTTCCTGACTCTGACATAAGCATTACATAAACATTTATGAAAGTTGTTCCAACAGACATAAAAAACAAGTTCTTCAAAGGTTCTTTAAGAGTTCGTTGAATAAGAAAGGGTTCTTAGCTTCCTATAAAAAGCTTTTCTGATGGGGAAACATTCTATTTTCGGGTTCACCATGAATCTTTTCATGGTTCTCCAAAAGCGACAAACGAAGAAGCCTTAAAGAACCCTTGAAGAACCTGTTTTTCTAACAGTGTATGTATTAAATGGGTAAGTTTTCAGTACACACTCCAAATATTTGCTCTAGAACCTGTCAGGAACAGTGGGTTTCTTGGTACTTGGGGAACTCTTAGGACTGAAGGTGTTGGAACCGTCTCATAGGAAAACACTGTTGTAGGGATCTACATATAACTTTTAAGGGTTCTCCAATGCTACTTTATGCTCACAGCTGCAAATAAATCAGGCTGCACCCTTAAGAGTTCTTTGTTTGTCCCTCTGGGGAAAAAATCTTAAAGGTTCTCTGTAGAACTCCATCCCAAAGTGTTTCCCTATCAGAAAGCACTTCACTCCTTTAGAACTCTTTTTATTTTTTTGCAAGCTATGAACCCGTAATTATCAAACCCTTAAAGAACCCTTTGTTCTAAGAGTGTGTGTATTAACTGGGTAAGTGTGTGATACAAACTCCAAATTATTGCTCATTATTTTCTTCTTAATATCTAGAACCTGTCAGGAGTTTAACATTTAGCTTCTTGGTACTTGGCACACTCTTAGTAAATAGGGTTCTTTAAGGGTTCACAGAATAATTAAGGGTTCTTAGCCTCCTAAAAGAATTCAACCCTTTCTGATGGGGGAAAACTGTTGTAGGGTTAAATAGAAACTTTAAAGGGTTCTCCCAGAGGGACAACCAAAGAACCCTTAGGAATTTTAGATTTGTCCTTTTTTCATAAAGGTTCTACTTGGGAACCTTTCTAACAAGGAAACACTCTTTTCTACATAGAGGGTTCTACTAAAAGCCTTTAAGGTTCCCCAAGAGGATTCTCTTAAGAACTCTTGGATGTTCTAGATTTGATCTTTCTTTTCCCAAAGAGTGTAGTAACAAAGTGCAATTAGTGTGATAATGGTAATGTGTACATTTAGAACCCTTAGGGGTTGTTATTTGCCTTTTGGTAGAACCCTATATCAAAATGTTTTCCATTCAGACAGGAAGTAGAACCTTTTCGGAAGCTGAGAACCTTAATTTTCCAATGAACTCTTAAATAATAATAAGGAACCATATAACAAGGTTCTAAGTAGAACTCTTTTACAAAACTAAGACCTCTTACTTATTACAAAGAACCCTCGAGGAATGTAGAATCCTATAGCAAAATGTTTTTTGTATCAGAAAGAAATCAAAGTAAAACCTTTTTTGGAAGCTAAGAACCTTTAATTATCCAGTGAACTCTTGAGGAACCCTTAGGGAACCAGGTAAGTGTGCAGTACAAACTTTTTTTTACAAAATTATTGCTCCTTATTTTCTTCTTAAGATCTAGAACCTGTCTGATATCTTGGTAAAAAGGGTTCTTTAAACGTTAATTGGATAAGAAAGGGTTCTTAGACTTCCAAAAGGGTTCTACTTTGAAGATTTTTAATTTTTTTGTTAGGAAAACACAGGAGTCTACACTGAACATTTAGGGGCTCTCCAGAGGGAAATTAAGAACCCTTGAGGGCTTCAGATTGACTAAAAACTTCAAAATATTGGTCATTATTTTCTTCTTAATACCTGGAACCTGTCAGGTGTTAGAAGGCTCTCTTAGAAACAAAGTTTTTATTGTTATAATTTACGCTAGTTGACCTGATTCATTTCTATTGTTCATGTATTTCGAGTGCTTCTGCCTCATGACTCCACATTTGTAATTGTTTTGTGTCGTAATCAGGAATCTGGAATCTGTAACTTTCACTCGCTCTGTAAAGTCTTTGTGTTGATAAAATCCTGGAAAACATGCTACGGGTTGAAAACATGCTTTTGTTATCATCCATGATGTCTATGATGATCTTTACGGCAATTAAAAGTTGTAAATCTTCTGCTGGTCTGCAGACCGTGAAACTCTTCGAGTGATTGTGTTTTAGCGATCCCCCTCTGCACGTCTGCTGTTTATTTTAGAGTGATGCAGTTTCTGGATTTCATTTTTATTACGCGTTTATGATTAACTCTGACTGACGGATGATTTTTGGACAGAAGTTCTGTTTGTGAGAAAATGTTTCCAAGAGACAGTGAGAGAAAACATGGACGGAGCACGAGACAGTTTTTTCTTTTAAACTTAAAACTTAATTCTTCATTAATTTCTGTATACGCTTCTTCAAAAAATCTGCTTCCTTCAGCAACTTACACACACACAGGAAGCTTGATTTTCTCACGTTTGCTTGCTAGAAGTAAGGCTTATTAGCCTGCTAATAACATGACGCATTGCTAGCATAGTTTGCATGTTTGTTAAAAATAAGCCAAATAACACTGGATTCTGTGGACACTGCTTCATTTTCTTTAACAGAAAATAATGCACATAAGCAAGACTTTGGCAGCTTCAATATATATGTTAGGTATTTTTGTGACCACTGGCAAAAAAGGGGCATATATGGAAATCTTCAGCTTAGCTAAAAGAAACACAAACAGCACACACTGAAATTACTGAAGCTTAAATGATTCAGTAAATTAGACAGGAACAAATTATAGCCATGACCAAAAGGATCCACTGATTCAAACACTGACTCAGTGAATGCGAGAAGAGCGAATGTCGCTCATGACAGAAAGATTCAGTAATTCACACACTGACTTGCTGACTGCTAGGGGAGTGAGTCTCTGTCATGACAGAACGATTCACTGATTCACTGATTCAAACACTGACTCACTGAATGTGAATGAGTGAATCTCGATCATGACAGAATGATTCACTGATTCAAACACTGACTCAGTCAATGCGAGAAGAGTGAATGTCATTTGTGATAGAAAGATTCATTAATTCACACACTGACTCACTGAATGCAAGAGAAGAGAATGTCGTTCATGACAGAAAGATTCATTAATTCACACACTGACTCAAATATCCATCATAACAGAAAGATTCGCTGATTCAAACACTGACTCACTGAATGCAAGAGGAGCAAATCTTTGTCACGATAGAAAGATTCGCTGATTCAAACACTGACTTGCTGAATGCGAGAGGAAAGAATGTCATTCATGAGAGAAAGATTCGCTGATTCAAACACTGACTCACTGTGTGGAGTGAAGCTCATTTGTGACAGAAAGATTCACTAATTCACACACTGACTCAAATCTCCATCATAACTCATTCAAATGCTGGCTCAATGAATGTCAGAGGAGTGAATCTCGGTTCACTGATGATTCACTGATTTAATCTTGAAAGCAAGTATAAAGGCTATTTGCTGATGCTTTATTTTCTCTCTTGCCTGTAGATGTAAGCACAGAGAAGTGAAATCAGAGCTCTGGAGTCCTGGTGAGATGCAGAGGAAGGACAAAGAGGAAGTTCTGGATGTGAAGATGACTTTCAGCTGTGGATCAGAGGCTGTACACAAAGCTGCTTTGATACCAGGAACCAAAGTGCTGTTTATTATCTTGCATTCATATTTTCATTATTTCTTTCTGTAGGACATATTGCAATTTTCTTGCAGTTTTTTTGTGCATTTCATTCATTCAGCTTGGGTTTTGTTTTCCTGTCTGAATCTCGTTCCTATATGCATAACGTCTATGTGAGCTAAACAGACGCCTTTTTGTAGGCTTACTCCTGAAGGAATGACGCTTGGAAATTCTGTCAGTAGGAAATCATTCCAAAAAGTCAAAGATTGAGTTCGTAAAGCACCATGTTGCTTTTTCCACTGAGGTAAGTGGCCATTTAGAAGCCCCACTCTATAAAGGGTGTGTGTTATAAAAGTGAGAAGTGAAAGTGTCTGACATTTTAGCACCACAGTTGCCAAGTGTGTGAGAGAAAAATCCCAATTCTAAAATTTAATGACATCTGCCCATGCCAAACATGTCTAATGAAGCAGTATTAAAACCACCTAGTGTCCCTCTGCATCAGTGTTCTAAAAGGGTCATGTATTATCATACATATTATATCACGAATAAAACACAGCGTGTCACACTGTTATAGGAAAATAATCAATAACTAGGTGGTGTGAAGCGGAGTTACTGTTTCCACCATGACGCTGATTATTTTCCTATAACAGGAAGTACATTATTCCTCTTATACCACAGCAATTCGATAACGATTACAACTTTTATTCTTTAAAAAAATGACGTATTTTTTATCCGTTTATACTTACTTTTACTGTACACGAAACAAGTTAGATCCTGTTCTTAAATTAAAGCAGCTATAAACAGTCCTTCTCTCTTTTTCTCTCCAAAAAAATGCAGCTTGTTACGCATGTTACCGAGAAAACGCAAAGAAATGTAAACTCCTCTGTCCTGAAGATGTCGGAAAACTTCAAGTTACAGCTTTATCTCTGACTGTTACAAAGCGCTGACACTGGAGACTCCTTCCATACGTGTTAAACAACCACATTTCTTATTAAAGAAAACTTCACCATGACAATGATTTTTAAAATCTGTTTATTATTAGTGGAGCGTCTGCTGCACACGTCCCTGTGAGCTGTTACTATAGAAACCATAACGCATTACCATAAACCTGCGATATGCTGGTATATAAAATTAATCAACACTGTTGTTATAGAAAATGTTAACTGTTATAGAAAATTAATCAACACCTTCTGACCAATCAGAATCCACTGACAAATAACAATCACATCTATACAGTAAGAGTAGCTACTATTGTTATTTCCTAAGCAGTTACGTACTTAAGCTATAATAGCTTACATCCATTTACACTAATTTCACCTGATAATTAGGTGGATTTTAATCAGAAACACATTCAGTGTGCATATGTAGCTGTCTATACATTTATTGTTCGTATTTAAAAAAAGTCTAGTGTCATTTTTTGGCTTTGAAAACATTGATATCATTAATATAATGCATGAAAAATGTCAAAAAATATAAGCTTGAGGCAGCAAGTCAATAGTACACCAATTTTTTGGGACATGTGAAAATCAGGACTCCGTTAGTAATACACAAGACAGTAGAAATATTTTGTGTGTGTGTATGTGTGTGTGTGTGCGCTCGTGTGTGTGTGTGTGTTCAGGCCGCTCGTTTATCACACCATCACTTTTTGGAAAGGCTCATGATTTATTTTGGACTTGAGCAGCTTTTAAAAATGCACCAGAGAAAACAGCCTTTCCTTTTTCCTGGATTTTTTTTTCTCTTCTGTCTTTTAAATACGACTTTAAATTTCAGAGCCGCAGGTTTTACAGGCCAGCTGTAGGGTCTGGAGTTCAGCAGAGACACACACCGGGCCTAAAACCCTGCTCTGAAGTCTGTGAGCCTGCTTGGGGATTCATTTCAAATGCTTTTGAATTTAAAAGAAGGAAAAGCCTTGTCTCAGATGTGTGTCTGATTTAAAGCGGCCCCTTCAGCGCTAAATCACCACCACGCCACCATCTTCAGCTCCCTCGCAGTTCGTCTCTTTCGAATTTTCTGTTTTAAAGTCTCTCTCTCTCTTTTTTTTTTTTTTACGTCACTGTTCTCATTGTCAAACGGCCTCCAGGTAAAGGCGCATTTTAATCAGATCCACTCTGAGCTTGATTACCGGACGATCCATAAACAAGAACGTGTTTACAGGAAATAAAACAAGACGTAGACCAGAAGCGAAAAAAAAACCCAGAACACATGATGTCAATACACTCATGATGTTGTTGTTTGCACGCTAAAGGCCGGGGTGATCACATCAGGCTGTTTCTGCAGAACACTGGTCCTGATGGAGATGACCTAACGACTCTTCCACGCAATCGCACGTGCTCCTGTCTGGTTTTATTATCCCAAACCGTGTATGTATTACTCTGAAAATATTTACTTTCCTAATTCTCAGGTGGTCCTTTTCACATAATGACTGTCAGAACAATATACATTTTTTTTTTAAATTAAAAACATTATCCCAGTCTTCTTTTGGGTAAAACTCTCAGTTAAAAATAGTTATTAATTTTTATTCATTATTATTTAATGTTTTTTGAAACTAATATTTTCCCTAATGTTACTTTTCCTCCTTGTTAGTATGTCATACTTGTGCTACAAGAAATTAGCCCCGCCCACTCTGACATCACATGGCACCATTTTAATTCGCCATGTTCCACAGAAGATCAATTAAATTTTAAAAATGTTCTAATGTATTGCGATATTGTTGTTTAAAAACATTCATTTATTTTCAGTAAGCGCTTGTGAAGATTAGTCAGGATTGCGCTGGATCCGGATCTATACTGGGATGTAAAACGAGAATACGTCCTAGATGGGATGTCAGTCTGTCGCAAACCATTTCACACACACACACACACACACACACACACGCTCATTACAACAGTAATGTAAACCATTATTCTAAAACAGTGACTAATTTAGCCGAAACCGTGGCTTTAGAAACCGAGTATTATTCCCGACGTTCCGGGCCTTTCCGTGAGAGTCTGAGGCATGTTTGTTCCCTCTTAAGCCCCTCGTGCTCCCTCGTGCTCCCTTGAGTGGTCTCCAGGCTGCGGTTTTTCGGGGCCTTAGCCTTGGATGTGCAGTGGAGGAGATCTGGGACAGGTTGCTGAAGTTCTTCTCAGGGGAGTATCGGCGTTCTGCGGTTCTGTTATAGTAGAACTGTTTCCCTTCAGCTAGAGCTGATCTAATCTCTGTGGAGCTTCGTGGAGCACTTCATCCATGTTTTCGTTGTGTTTTTCTCCTCTGCATGTGCAGGAAGAGGATTGGATGACCTCACTCATCTGTGTGGGTTATGTGTTACAGGTTTAAGGTCTATGAAACGCGGAGAATATCAATGCCACGATCCTTAAAAACGCTCCAGAGCTGATAGAGTTAATGGGTTCCATCTTTCTTTCACTTAACCGTATCTATAATGTTCCATTTGGCATTTATTACATATTTCAACTTTTATTGCCTTTTTATTCATCCACAATTTATTCCTGAGCTGTAGTTGCTCTTGGCACACTTCCCTCTCTCTCTCTGAAAGACGAATTAGATCTCTCCCACTGTTTGGGTCTAGTTCTGTTTCCTTCTGACAAATAAGTGCACTTTGGCCCAAGTTCCTGCTTGGACATGGGCCACACTTTAATTACCTCTAAACTGCAGACCTAGATGACCTCGAGCCAAAGCAGCCGAGTGCGCTGCTGCTCTCCCGGCTGGCTCGGTTCTCCGTCTTGGCTGAGAACTCCATGCTAAATGAGAACCAGTCATCACTGTTCTACAGCGAAATGATCCACCGTGGTTATGATGGCTGAGCTGCTGTGTGAAGTGGTCATGCTGCTGCGGTTAAATAACACAATGGAGTTTAGAAACTGTGGCTGATAGAAATAATATGAATGAACTGATTACTGTACACAACATCGCTGAAATGTTTACGGTTTTTATTATCACTTAAAAGGAAGAAAAAAGAAAAATATTTCCTTCATGGAGATGTTTCTGTTTTAACTGTTTGAGAAATGACGCAATGAAAATGGTGTCAAATGTCAAAAATGTTTCGTATATTCAAATAATAGAAAACTTGAGTTTTATATGAAACATCTGCTACACTTAGAACCCTTAAGGGACCTTAGGTTGTCACTTTTGTTTAACACTTAATGGTTTCCTATCAGAAAGAGCTCCAAGTGCAACCATTTTAGGAGGTTAAAAATCCTTTACTATCCAATAAACACTTCAAGAACCCTTTTTTAGTCACCAAGTACCAAAACAAAGAAAGTGTTGAGCATTATATGAAACATTGGTAACACTTTCTGTGAAGCCCATGCTCATAATGAATTATAGCCCCATGTATAATTATTTATAAGCAAGAATTATTGTTCTATAGATACATTTATAAAGACACATCAAGACTTATACTTCATTATAAGAACAGTTACATTTATATTATTGTTATAATTACCTAAGTGATGCACTTATTTATAAGTATCAATTAGTCAGTCTTATGGTTCTATGAATGTGTTTATGATGCTGCATCTTCACTCACTTTTTGCATTTTTACTCACTTTATTCATTTAAAGAACCCTTCAAGAACCACTTAGGCATCTAAAAACCCCATAATTATCCAATGAAGCCTTAAAGAACCCCTGAAGAACCATTTTAGGAGCCTAAGAACCATTAATTATGCAACAAACCCTTAAAACCCATTGAAGAACCATTTTTTCCCCTTTAAATTGTACCAAGTACCAAGATAAAGAAATCTTTGAGTGTTATATGAAACATCCACTACACTTTTAGAAAATTTTGAAACCTTAAGTGTTCTTCAGTTGTCCTCCTTTTACACACTTAAAGGTTCACCATCAAAAAGGATTCCAAGCAGGACCATTTTATGAGGCTAAGAACCGTTAATTATCCAATGAACACTCAAAAAAACCATTCAAGAGCCATTTTAGGAGGCTAGGAACCTGTAATTATCTAATGAATCTTTAAAGAACCATTGAATATCCAGTCTAAGAAGCCTTAATTATCCAGTAAACCCTTAAAGAACACTTGAAGAACACTTTCTAGGACTGTACAAAGTACCAAGAAGCTAAATGTTAAATGTCTGACAGGTTCTAGGTATTAAGAAGGAAATTACAACCCATTAATATATATTCTTTTAAAGAGAAAGGGGTCATTCAAATGGTTCATTACTGTAGTTGTCCCTCTGGGGGAATCTTTAAAGGTTCTATGTAGAACTTTATAACAGTGTTTTTGTATTAGAAAGGGTCCCATGTGGAACCATTTAGAAGGCTAAAATCCCTAAATTATCCAATGAACCCTTAAGGAACCCATAACCATTTTTTTAAAAATGTTAAACTCCTGACAGGTTCTAGATGTTTAGAAGAAAATAAAGAGCAAATATTTGGAGTTTGTACATACATTCTTAGAAAACAATGGTTCTTCAAGGGTTCTTTAAAAGTACTTTGACTGTTCCTCTGGGATAAACTTTAAAAGTCATATGTAGAACCCTTCAACATAGTGTTCTCTTATCAGGAAGGGTTTAAAGTAGAACCCTTCTTTTTATCCTGAAATAACCAAGGATGACTTTCGTGGTCTTAGAACCCTTAATTATCCAATGAATTCTTAAAGAACCTTTCAAGAACCATGTTGTGCCAAATACCAAGAAGCTAAATGACAGGTGTCAGGTATAAAGAAGATAATAATGAGCAATAATTTGTACCACACACTTACCCAGTAAATACACACACTCTAAGAAACAAAGTTTTTTCAGAGGTTCTTTAAGGGTTCATTGGATAATTAATGGTTCTTAGCTTCCTAAATAAGTTTAGCTGCTTGCTCTATTGTTGCTCTCTGCTGTTTGAAGATTTTAATTATTATGTGAAATGTTTATTTTAAACAGTAAATTCTGCCTGTTCTCTTAGTGTGCCAATAATTTTTCCAAATTTCATCCAGACGGAACTCAAACAGTGACAGCAGATCTGTTTGTGGTGGCAGGAGGTTTGGGGCGTCCATGGAGGTGGATCAGGACGTGTCACATGCAGGAACATCATCTGAAATATTCAGGGAGCTGTATCCAAACCAAACAGAGCGGACTTCTCCGGGTTACTGCATGAGGAGACGGAGCCCGGGATCTCCACGTGTGCCGAGATCTGATGTATAATGAAATTCCTCTCTTGAAGTTCTCTGTCTGTGAGTTTTCCTGCACATGGTGCCTGGCTCAGAGACAACGTAAATAACGCGCGGTCCAGAAACCGGAGCGGATTGAATACGAAGGAAATTGACATGTGACGATGGACGGCTTTCGGATGTTACGATACAGTACCAGCTGCGTACGATTTCTCCATGTGCTGAATTAATTTTATAGAAAAAAATAATATAATATCTGTATATACGCGCCTGTATATTATATCTTATATACTGTATACTTTGCATTGTGTGTATTCTATTTTTAGAAGCTTCAAATCGTATAATACGTAAAATCTTATCATTTTATATACAGATTTCACTGTCAAGTTCAAATCACTTATTTATTTATTTCAGTTTCACATCAATGAACCATTTGTGAAATTTATCTCAGTGACTTGAAAGAAAGCACTTCCAAAACAAATCCATAAATGAGGACAAATAAGACTAGCCATTCAATGAGAACAAAAGTAATGGCACCCTATAAAAGGTGAAAGCGTTAGTGTGTGTCTACTGTTTAGTCACCATTTTGGTGTTTTCAGCTCTCTTTGATGTTTATGGAGTTTTGTGGGCGTGGCTAAATGTAAATCAGCCGTGTTGTGAACGTGCTTTATAATTTATGTCTGGCATTTATGAACACACAGATGAGAAATGGGAAGTTTTGTGCTTTCCCAGGAAATCCATATGGACAAACATTTTCCATGTTTATATCACATGGCACTGACACTGAGGATTTACAAGGTCACTCTCAGAAGAGATGTAAACAGAACAGCTTTCCATCCTTTCCGAAAGAGGAAATCTGTGTTACAGGTGCATAAACACAACATTTTAGCATTGTTCATTGGCTTGAGTTGATAAAAAATACTTGAGATTTTACGTGTGATATTTTTTGTCTGTCCTCAGACTCCCCACTGACGAAGCAGCTGTCACCTGTTCATGGATTTACACTGTCTCATAAAAAGCCCAGAATCTATTATAAGGTGCTATGAGGCTTAAGAGCTGAATATAATCAACTCCCTGAGCTGCTAGACCAATATAACTCTCACAGATTCAGGACGGATTTATGAGGGAATGCCGGTGAGGTCACAGGATTAGGAGGTTAGGATCATACATGTGCTCTTGTTGTGCTCTTGTCATCCAGGACCAGTCTGAGGCATGCACATGATGGAGATTTGTAAAATTCCAGATCAGGGGGAAAGTTTGTTTCCACATGTGAGGTTCTTTTACTTTATTAAAAGAAAACAGCTCTGTAGAAGACTCAGTGACCCTGGTGAAGATCCTGGGATTGATATCTTGATATCTTGTGCTCCTTATTAAGATATAACACACAGATAGCACTGATCTTCTACACACTCTTGCTGGAATGGAATTTATGTGAAGAAAAGTCTCAGCCTCAGATGCTCTGGAGCGTTTGATATCTTTTGTACACTTTTCTGGGCACGAGCTTCAGGATCTTATAGGTTGCAATGGAGTTTGATTGCTCTCCATGCTTCTGTGTTTTAAATGAAAAATAAATGCAGTGACACAATGAGCTTTTTGAAACACAATGCACTCACTGGAACACATCCCATCTTTAAAACCTATTCAAGAGTTACTGCCTGCGTGGAGTTTCGCATGTTCTCGTGTCCATGTAGGTTTCCTCTGGGTTCTCTGGTTTCTTCAGACCTCTGAAAAACATGCTGGTAGGTGGATGGGTTCAGCTAGATTGTCCCTTATTTGTGAATGTGTGTGCATGATGCCCTGTGATGGACTGGTGTTCCATCAAGGGTGTATTCCCACCTCAGTCCCAGTATTCCTGGGTAGACTCCGGATCCACCACTAATGGCCAAATGGCCTCTTTCTGTAAAAGTGTGCATGTCTTGTGTATGTCTTAGAAAATTGCGAGACTATAACATGACAGATCTGAACACAAACTTGGTGCTAGGCCATACCAATAATTTGGTTCCATATTCCTTAACACCGATGTGAATGACTGAAGTCCCGCCCAGAGTGTCTCCTTATTGGTCGGCATCTGTGTAACTCTGATGAACTTCTGGTGAAGTTTTTACAGTGACTTGGTGCTGTCTGTCATTGAAGAGTTCCTACTACAATCAGTGGTAGTGGTGTGTTTTCATGATTGAAGGACACTAAAAACCCTCATGAACATGACCTTTAAATTTTCATTTGGTCTTCTGGCTCAATTCAAAACCAACGCATCTTCTCATCCTGTATATTGAATTGCTGCCGTCTGTCTCTGGCAACACTCATGACTTTGGGCAGAAGGATGGACCTAGTGTCTCTCAGACAGATCTAAATCATCTGTGTTTTTCCATGAACACTTTGCAACATAGAGAAGAATGAAACCAGATGAACTCCATTTTCTCTCCATCCACACCCGACGCCTGCTTCTTCAATCCAGTGCCAGGGAATGGCATCCATTCACCCACTCCATGGTATCCATCAACTATTTAGTAGCAGTGTGTGAAGTGATTCATTTAATTTCATCGCAGTGGGAAGTCTGAGCTCTGGGAATATGTTGGCAGCAGAATGTTGCCATGATGAAATAATAAAACAGGAATAAAGCAGGAATTTTAATAGAAAGCTGATTTTTAGTCTTTTGAGTCCAAAGAGCTCATTAGCCAGAGGTGGTTCTTTTCAGTAAGGCACTTAGGGGCCTGAAAGAACTCCTAAAGGGTGTGTGTGTGTGTGTGTGTGTGTGTGTGTGATTATATAAACCCAGAACCATAAAGGATAATGTGAGGATAATGTGAGGATGACTGATCACAGGACAGTGGGTGAATGGATACAGGAGTAAAGAATGTTAATACTGATATAACTGGAACTGACTCGCTGAGGAAAAAATCCATAAAAACTTAACGCAAATTGGATTTGATTTCCATCACAGTTCTTTATTAACTGATGTCTATGTAGTTTTTTTTAAAATAATCCAGCTTGTCCTGAAAATGTCGCAAAACTTGAAAGTTACAGCTTTACCTCTGACTGTTACAAAGCACTGACACTGGAGACTCCTTCCATAAATGTTAAATAAACTAATTTCTCCTTACAGAGTCCCTCACCTTATTAAAGATTTTATTTATCTGTTTATGTGGAGCATCCGCCGTACACGTCCCTGTGAATGAGCTGTTACTATAGAAACGATAGCGTATTAGAACGAGATTTCTTTCAGATCAGATTATTAATATAAACCTGATGCAATTGTTTAACTCTTTACAAGCGTATTAATTAAAAAAAAGGTGCTAGAACCTCATTATGGGACGTTGATGTAGAAAACACGGTGATAAATACATCCATTTTGAAGAGCAACTTTTAAGAATTATTTCACCCACACATTTCTGTCACTCCTTTCACCTAAAGTACGCATAAATCTGGCGTGAACAATTCGCCATCTAAACGGCTTCCTCCACTGGTCCTACTGGTTCCTGATCAGCTCTACAGTTCTTCATGTCCAGTCTGACATTCATGAACAGATCTGGGTGCAGTACCACGATGAAGGCTCCTCTGTGTTTCATGTCTTTAATCTTCAGCATCTGGATTCTGTTATAGAGGTCAAGACAAGATGTGATGGTGTTAGATGGAGCACCTGAGGGACTTCCTGCCACCCATCACCATCTCCCAGCTCAATATGAACCTCCTGTTCTCTCACATTTTTAAAAAAATTCTCATTTAGAGGTTCTTAGATATGTCTCATATTTATTATAAAAGTTGTTTATGTGTGTGCATGTTTTTTACATTTCAGCTCAACTCCCATACGAGCCTTGTGGAAGTCCAGAATCGGTCTCAGACTTGCTTTGAGCCATCGTTTCTGTAGCAGCCCGTCTCCTACCATGTTCTTCTGTTCATATTTGTCTTTATTAGAACTTGTTACAAGCTCCAGATGTACTGTATCTCTCCTTAGAGAGACGGTGTGTGTGTTGTAGACATGAATGAATGGATCAGGGATAGAACTGACCATGCGATAATCTTTCCGGTATGTTCTCTGGGAAAGTGTTCTGTTTTGGTTCAGCACCCTCGCTGACCTGAAGGTCTTTCACATGCCAACAGACGGAGTTTCTATTTGTGTTAATTGGAAGAAGAAACAGTATTATTGGTGAGAAACAGCCAGAACAATTTGCTTTACATGTGACTTTTTTGTATTTCGTAGCACCGATTGCACAAATTAAATATGCAATAAAAAGGTTGATGGGTCCAGTTACATAAAATTTCTTGATTATGAAAGGTCCGGGTAAGCGTCCAACACAAATGAATGGAGACGCCATTTTAATGTTTATGGAGACGCCAGTTTATGGATATAAATAAGACATTTTGAAGTGGTAGTATTTTGTTTCGTGGTGCTTTACTTTAACACTTTTGACTCACGCCAGGGAATCCAACTCCTGGTCACTCTCGCTGAAAGTTTGACCAATCCCACCTGCTCCCATAGTTATTATTTTAGTTAGTAAAATGTTAATAATAAAAAAACATGTTAGTAATTTAAACCAGCATGACTCTGACCAGGATAAAGCACACTAATGAATGAATTAAAAGAGAGATTAAGAGATAGAGGTATAGATTCACTCCTCCTGACACTGCAGACAGTGTGAACTGGATTATGAGGTTTAAATCAAGCCACATTTCCTCTTCACACGGGTGAAAAGCAGGACAAGTCAGGGTCAGAGAGGTCACCTGAGTAAAAATGATTGAAGAGGAAAGAGGAAGTGTTGGAGGGTAAACAGAGAAAAAAGAAAATAATTAATTAGTATTAAAGGTAAAATTACACACAAACTAGAAATAAATTTGGGTGGCAAGTAAGATGCTTCATAGCATATAGCAGCTATAAACAGTCGTTCCCTCACCAGCCTCTCAAACGCTTTTTCTCTCTCTCGAAGTTAATATGTCTAAAAAATGCAGCTTGTCATGTTACCAAGAAACCAATGCTGTAAAACAAAGCGTTGGCACTGGAGACTCCTTCCATAAATGTTAAATAAACATCTCCTTCACCATATCAACGATTACACACATTTTTAAGGTGTTTATGTGGACAGTCCACTGTACAAGTCATTAATACAAACCTCTGATCTGCAGCTGCATGACTTGTTCCACAACATTAAATGTAACTAGAAATGGATAAAACCTTCGATGTGTCATTCTTGTAATGGAAATTTCTGTGGTGTAAGAGGACCAGAACACTTGGGAACATACTGATATAAGAAAATGATTAACTTCAGGGTAGTAACAGTGACTTTGCTATAACAGCATGATGGTGATTGTTTAATTTCTTACATATTAAACCCACTATTTATTCACTTTCTGAATAATTGGCCACACAGAAATAAAAAGGATTAAGAACTTCACTTGCCTATAAACTAATGTGTGGTTTCCATTCACCAAAATCCCTGAGATATTTGTTCCCTGACATCAAACTCAGCTTTAATGATCTTTGAGATGAATTTTCTCTCCATGCTCTCATTAACTCCAGCAACAATAACAATATAATTCATCGAGTAGCAGAGAAATATCCGGAATCCATCTAACTCACTATGCAACTGGGAAAAGGAAATAAACACTGTGATGTTGTTCTGATTGTGTCCTGTGGGGTATTTTTCCTTTCTCTGAATTTTTCCTCTCTCTCTCTCTCTCTCTCTCTCAGTCAGTATCAGTCTTCTTCCTCAGGACATCGTTATGTTTAAGTGCTTATTTAAAAGATTGTTGGCTGGAAATTCAGTGGATTAGTTCCAGCTCACATAGTTATTTACTGCATGAAGGAAATGTGAGCCATCCACAAATAAGGCCTCATGGGTAGACATATAGTACAGTTGTCCTCATATCACTTTATCTCGCTCTATTTATTCTATACAATAAAGGGTTCAGGAGAAGGTTTTTTAGAGTGATGCTATAAAAGAACCCTTTATGGTTCTCTAAAGAATTGTTTCTGGTTTTCCTGGGACTGGTTTCAGACATTTTTGAGTCTAATGATGTGATGAAAAAGACACACCACACACCATATTCAGTTCCATATTCAACCATATAAACAGCGAGTATAACAGTGAAAGGTAAGTACAAAATCTTCACTTTAAAAACAAGAATTTCTCTTAATGGCACGAAAGCTTTCTGTTGTTTCCAGTGGCTCACTGTGGTCATGGTAGTTTAACTGCAGTAAACAAACATACAACAAGCCAACCAACTAACTATTCATCAATCCGTCCTCCCATCCAACCAACCAATCTACCAACCACTCAATTCAACCTACCAACCAACCAATCAACCATTCATCTATCCATCCAAACATGCAACCAACCAACCAACCAACCCCACCAACCAACCTACCAATCAACCTACCAATAAATCATTTTTCCATCCATCTAATCATCCAACCAACCTACCAACCAACCAATCTACCAACCACTCAAATCAACCAACCAACCAACCTACCAATCTACTAACAAACCAACCTACCAATCAACCAACCCATCAACCATTCATCCATCCATCCAATCGTCCAACCAACCGATCTACCGACCTACTAACCTACAAACTAACCAACCAATCTACCAACCACTCAAATCAACCAACCAACCAACCAACCAACCAATCAACTAACCAAACAAACTTTATTTACCTAAATTCCGAGTCCTATATTTAAGCTGACCATTGCTAATAGCCTGAAGTATAGATTCACTGCTCTGTGTTAGATTCCAGCTTGATCAAATTTCCAAACATACATAACCAAACAATGAATATTAATTAACACTGAAAATACTTTCTCATTATTTTGAGATACAGAGAGATGAAACAGTGAAATTGTAACAACACAATTTTTTTTATTCAAATTGCAAAGACTAGCTTCTATAAATTTATTACCTGCCCTTTGGTGGTATTAATTTACACACAATCTCTAAATAAAATGATAAATTAATCTGCTTGGATTGGCTCCACCTACTATTTTATTTAATGCAAAGATATAAAATGGACAAGATGTAGTATTTTCCATATACGAAAGACACCAGTCCTGGGTATTAGTAAAATCTTTGGGTGATTATTAAGTTTTACACGTGTTTTACACAAATGTAAATCTTTAATAAATCAGGGCTTTAAGTTTTATGATAAAAAGCCTGACCTGGAGTTGCGTGTCTATAGCAGTCCTGGCATCATTGTATAGCTGAACAGCTCTAATGAGTGATTTTAAACAGTGTGTAAACAGACTGAGCTGCACACGCCGTCGTTAAGTTAACGCAAAGCTCAATTACATTCTTCTACCAATTAAAGTCACTGATGAATCCCATCTGCTGCTCCACAACAACAATGTTTGCTCTTATTGCAATTTAGGTTTTTTTTTTTTATATTTTCCTGTAGGGCATTTTTTTTTGTTGTTGTTTTTTTGGCTCGGTTCACGTTATTGGAAATGTGCGTGTCTGGGTGAAATCAGTCACAGATTGCTTTCAGAGTGAGGAGAGCTGGTAGCTCGTCTCAGTTCAGGCACACACCAAGTCACTAACAATAGCTCGCATTGTTCTGTCACAAAACATGAAACTGATAAAGGCAGTCGCGCTCTCTGAATACGAAATGTCTACGAGGTACAGTCTGGATAAAATCAGGAAAACTACCTTTTTTTTTTAATACAATACATAATAACACAGAAATACTGATTTGAAGAAGAGAGTGTGTTATAGTTGTGGAGTTAGAACAGAAATGTCAGGAGAAATTAGTTTTTTTAAACTTAAATATTGAAATATTTAATAATTAATTATTAAAACAATTATTTTTTAAATGCACATGCTGATTTAGTCTTTTACATTAGCAAAATAAAGTGTCCATTTATGCTTGTTTGTATTACTGAATATGTAATTTGAATGCACACGGCTGGCTTTATCCCCTGTAGCCTGAAAGTCAATTCGGAAACAGAGATTTTGTGTGTAAATTAATATCACTCATTAATCAATATTTTAGTAAATTTGTATATAAATGTTTCTGTGGCCAAACAGGAATAGGAAATTCCCACCAGAGTTACACAAGTTTTCTTTTTACTCACACGCATATGTCGATAAATCCCAATCAGACATAAATTACCAAGCCTATTCACTATATTTACATTTAGCCACGCCCACAAAATGGTGAAAGAGCGCCTCCTAAGTGTGGCATACGCTACATCTTCCAACAATGATAATAACGCAGCTCAGCCTGTGCGGTGTGGCGGCTAACACAGACACACACTAACTCTTCCTCCTTTTACAGGGAGCCATTACTTTTGTCCTGACTGAAAAGATAGTTCTTAGTGAGTCAACGGTAAGTCTTTTCATGAACGCCTTTCTTATCTTATCATTTTTTCTTGTGTAAATGCTCCAGAGAAAGATTTCCAAAAAAAAAATTCATTTGTATCCAGCATGATAAATGAGGCAGATTATTAGCAAAGCATCTAAACACACTCACTGTGCATGTATATGATTGTATAATTAGCAAAATTAGCCTCTTTATTTGGGATCTTAATAAATCGAGGTCTTTCATTTTTCCCTAAAGGTGCACAAACTTTTGCACACAACTGTATAAACAACAATCTTTCAATCCAGTTGTCAAAATCTTTCATTTTTCTTTCTGATAGAAAACAGAGGTCTTTTAGTCTGACAATTTCACCACTAGCAAAACAAACAAACAAACAAACAAAAAAAAGCATAGTAGTTTTTGTCTGTTTTTGAGTACATCTGTATCCTAATATGCTTCATAATCCCTTGCAGCTGCGGTGAGATTTTGAAGCGTGCAGCAGGTTATGGAGAGTTCAGGTTCCTGATCACACCTGGGATCAGAAGTGCGCCATCATCCCCAACACGCTCAGCTGTAAAGCTTCCTTAGAGGAAGAAAAACTTTCCAAACAACTTCTCGGTTCTTCAGAAAGGACAGCTATGGCTTTTCTCTGACCTTCTCTCTTGCAGGAGAAAAAAATCAGTCAGAAATGGGTTTTGCTGATGAACTCAGTATCCGGAATTTTACACAGAACTTATATAAAATGAAATTCAAGCACATTCTCAACATTTTTTAGATACATAATCAGATTTAACTGAAAATAACGTAGATTAACATTTAAGCAAAACAACATTAATGACCTTGTAGCCCGTGTGACACACACTGTGTAAAGAAAAACCCCTGCGTCATGCAGTTATAGTAAAATAATCAGTGACAGTACGGTGTGATGAAACGTGATGAAGTTACTGTAACCAAACGAAGCTGATTATTTTCCTACAACAGCACAAAACGTTTTATTCCTCTTACACCACAGCGACTTGACTACAATTACAATTTTTTTTAGTTATTAAAGAATGACTCATTGTACTTTTTATCCGTTTAAAGTTAAACTTACGTTATAGCAGCTATAAACGTCCTTCCCTCAACAGCCCCTTTTTTCTCTAAAAAAAAAAAAATGCAGCTTGTCATGTTACTGAGAAACCGCAAAGAAGCGTAAACTCCTCTGTCCTGAAGATGTCGGAAAATTTACAGCTTTGACTGTTACAAAGCGCTGACACTGGAGACTCCTTCCATAAATGTTACATAAACACATTTCTCCTTACAGAAAACTTCACCCTATAAAAAATCCATCCCTGTGAATGAGCTGTTGCTATAGAAACAATAACATATTAGAACGAGTGCATTAATATAAACCTGCATTACTGTCAGAGCTGCTGTTAAAGAAAACTAATCAACACCTTCTGACCAATCAGAATCCAGGACTCGACAGCGCTATGGTGCAATAATGTTTCGATGATTAATGATTTCTTCCTTCGCAGGTTTTGCTAATGTACACGTGTAGCATGTATTTCTAATTTAAGCAGAACTTTCACACATTCACAATAAATATAATTATTCAGATTTCCAACAAACAAACAACCACTGATCATCGTTTCTATCGTGACGTGCAGAACTTCGGACCTGCGTGTGAAAACCCGGAGTCTGTTTACTGCAGATCTGTGTGGCTTCTTTTAATCGTTTAAACACAGGACAATCACAAACTTCATTCTTTTGATCCAGAGAGTTTATCACGCTCCGAAGAGCGCAGTGAAGCCACGGTGTTTAACGCTCGTCTTCCTGTCACTCTGAGACGGCGTGCGGCCTGAAACTCATCTGCTTCGGTTCTGCCTCCATGAATTATTGATGGCTTTCTGGGAAATCTCCTGTTTTTTGTTGTGGAAGGATGTGGAACTTAGGGTGCTATGACTAAATCCAGTCTGAAGGATGAGAGAATTATTTAATAAATTTGTTTCTGGAAAAATTTCTATGGTCATAAGACTGAATGAACAAACTTAAGGAAACTGAGCAGGATGTCCTACTGATTAGTTTCTCTAAAAATTACAAAAACAAAAACAAAAACAAAGAACGAGTTAATATTGGTCACGCAGATAGACAGATAGAGAAGGTTTTCTGATTTTATTTAAACCATTATGGCAAACAAAAGGTTTAGAAACGTATCTGCAATCAGACAGAACCCAAACCAATCAGTAAATACAGACCAGGTTCTGGTTCTGGTTCAGGTTCTGGTTCTGATCGAAACACAATTAAAACTAAATTGTGCAGCTTCATCACAGATGCAACACTGCAGCATGACTTCACTGTGACTATCACACACACACTGCGGTGTTTACGGAGAGTGTGAGATTGCACACAGGTGTGTGTGATTAGTGATCAGGTGACAGGTGAAAGCTGCTTGGCTGGAGGTCATGTGATGAGGTTGTGGGCTGAGGATCATGGGAGCTGTAGTCTGTAACTTCAGGATTTGCCGACATGAACATGTCATTTATTTGCCACTTAATCCACCTTATGTTTTTTAAATCTTTATTTTAGAATATATATTGTTTAATAACATAGAATGAAAAAAAGAAATATATATAAGTACAGATTTGTATAAATGAATGTACAATTTTTTTTACAGCTTCCAAAAGTTTTAATAGAAAAAATATGTGTAAGAACATCAACAATTAACTGGAAAATTGTGACATCTGTTGATTTCATTGGTTTAAAACGATGCTGATGCATAGAGGAACAACTAAAGAACCTTTAAGGGTTCTATGTAGAAACCTAAATGGAGTCTTTTGCTATCAGAAAGGGCTCCAAGTGGAGGCTAAGAACCCTTAATTAACTACTGAACCTTTAAAGAACCCTTCCTGATAGAGAAATCATGCTGCTGTAGAGGAACACCAGAAGAACTTGAAAAGGGCTCCAAGTAGAAATCTGTTGGAGCTGAGGAACTCTTACTGTTAGGGAAACACTCTGTTATAGGGTTCTACTTTTAACCTTTAATGAATACCACAGAGGAAGAACCAAAGAACCTTATGAGTGTTTCCTTACTTATCCAAAAAATCCTCTAAGAACCGCTGAAGAGCCCTTTAGTTCTATAAAGGTTTATAAGACTGAATTCGAGTTTTGCGGCTCATGCTGTTGTTTCTCCCTGTTTGCAGCTCCTATGAGAAAAGCTTCTATAAATACTGAAATCCAGATTTAGCATTACAGCATGGTTTCTTACCCTGTGCATGGTTCTTAAAAAAGCCTACAGAGATGTCTGTGAAAGCGATCGGAGAACCCCAGCTGCTGCAGCGCCGCCTGAATATTCAACAGTTTCGTTTAAGCCTGAGTGCTGTAATAAAGCTCCAGCTGTGTGAACAGATGTGCTCAGTGTATTTCACATTATTTTAATCAGCTTCTTTATCTGCACCTTTACACACACACACGCACACACACACACACACACACGCACACACACACACACACACACACACACACTTTCTCCAGATGTATGGCAGAGAATACAGTAAAATTCCACAGTAGATTTATGGGATGTTCGGTGAATACGTCAATTACCGTCAGCTTCTGATCTGATAAACACGTTTAATCTTTTTCCAGAAACATTCCTCAGAAACACACACACACACACACACACACACACACACACAGACTTTCAGCTTGTGCTGTTATAGGAAAATAATAATAATAATCAGCGTGTTGGTGCGATGAAGTTGATTATAAGTGTTTTATTCATCTTATACCACAGCAATTTACCAACAATTGCAGTTTTATATTAAATTATATGTCATGTCATACTTCTTATCCATTTATAGTTACATTTAAAGTTATAGCAGCTATAAACAGTTGTTCCCTCTCTTTTTTTTCTCTCTCATGAAGTTAATAAGACAAAAAAAAGTCTGACACTGGAGACTCCTTCCATAAATGTTGAATAAACACAGAAACCTTCATCATATCAACCATTAATTTTTAATACGTTTATTGTCAGTGGAGCATCTGCTTTACACGTCTCTGTGAATGAGCTGTTGCTATAGAAACGATAACGTATTAGAACAAGCGCATTAATATTAACCTGCGCTAGTGTCCGAGCTGCTGTTCTAGAAAATTAATCAACACCTTCTGACCAATCAGAGTCCAGAATTCAGCAGCGCCATGGTGTAAAGTAATTCTAACAAACAGTATTGCTATGAAAAATAAAGTGTTTTATATGCTTCATTTTTTAAATGTTTAATTCATGTAACTTTTATTTCATTTTATTTACATTTATTTCTACTTGTTTACGTCTGTAAATTTAAAAATCTAATAAAATCAACCCGCAACTGCTAAATGAATCTGGTGTTTATTATTTAATTGAAGTAATTTGAATTTAATTGCAGTAATTGTAATTGTTTATTATTTCACTGTGATAATTTAATTTAATTGCAGTCATTTTAATTATTTATTTGTTAATTGTGATCATCTTAATTTAATGGGAATAATTTAAACTTAATTGTGACCATTTTACTTTAATTTTACTTGTTACTTATTTTTCTTGTGATCATTTTGTATTTGCAGTAATTATAATAAAATTGGAATAATGTGCACTGTTTATCATTTAATTGCAGTAATTGAATTTTTATTGTGATTTTTATTTAATTGCAATTATTTAATCGAATTCATTTCCTGGCTTTTTGGACCTTCTGCAAATGAAACATGATGTTAAAGCACTTACTCCAATAATGATACCGAGAATAACCATTTTTTTGTCTTCCAGGAAAAATACAAATCCTACTGTGCCGGAGGGATTTTACTGCGAGTGGAGACACGGAGAACATTTAAATCCAAACACTTGGAGATCTGATGATGAACCTGCCATACGGCACTCATTATCACGTCCTTCAGTTTGAACACTTATCAGCCGGACGGGTTATGAGCACACTCCGTACTCTCTCTGAGATCATTAATTGATGTCAGTGTTTACAGCACATAAAACCTTTGGACGCTCCGTAACGGACCTGCTGGGAAAATCATACAGCGGCTTCGTGAGAAAGAAGAAGAAAATGAGAAGAAACGTGACTTCATGGATCAGGAGCTCGCCTGCCTCCTGACCCCGTGACCTTTTACAGGAGTGTGTGAGAGGTTCCGTCTGAAAAAATAAAGGACCGACCCCAATGGAGGAAGTAAAGAACTGGAGGAAGTGAGATACAGGATGTTTTACGATGATTTGTTGGAGAGAGGAAACGCCGTTTTCGTGCTGCTTGTGGGAAATGTCTCAAATTCCCGAGATAGTTGGATGAAAGCGTGCTGAGCGAGCGGTACGCTTTCTTCAAGAATCTTCTGGAGAACTTCACAAGAAAGAGTCGAAAATGAGGGCCGTGTGTTAAAAGTGCTTTAGCCGTGCTTGTTTGACCCCACAGAGGGAACTGACCTCAAAATTATAGACCGGTGACCTTTGACCTGTTTGAATGCTTTTGTCCCGTGAGATCAGAAGTGATTAGCTCCATTGTGTCCATGTGCTCTTGGGTTCTTTGTTTTATTGAACCTGGGTGAGGAGAAAAACAATAGTCAATAGAACGACTAGATGAATTTGTTGAATAGAATCACTTTAGTAAACAAAACACTTTATTAGCCTGCTAGCTTTCGACAGATGGGGAAGAGTTCACAGTTTTATTAGCTGATAATTAGCCTGTTGCTTTTCAAGACCACAGCAAGAACAAAGCTGAAAGTAAGGACTCAAGGATTAACAGAAGGTCATGAGTTCAAATTCACAACACGTCACTCTGAAATTTAAGGACACTCAAAAACACTATGGAACATCATTTGAGGCCAATATTAAATACATAAATATGACACTATTCATTAATTAATAATATAATCTCTTTAAAGTCCACAAAAAATTATTTTCCACGTGGAGGACATTGGAGGAGATGCACCTTAATCAACCCATTGCTTATCTCAAATTATTTTTGGAATATTTGGAAATTATGAATGAATTTAAAGTGTAACCGGAGCAGATGAGCGCTTGGTCAGATTATCCTTCAAACTGTGGGCAAGTGTTCTTTTATAGAAAATATTGGCGCAGTTTTATTCATTTTTATTAATAAATCAAAATCAGTGAATTAAAAGCGTGATAAAGTCACCTACATCTTCCACACATTACGATTCCATGACCTCAGTTTAGTTAGTCGTGACCTCATTACATTCTCATTTACTATCCCTGATTTTTCAGGTTTAAAGGTGAGTGTTTAAAGGCGGTGGTCTAGATGCTAACGGAAAACTCCATCTCAGACACTCCTACTGAAGAACAAATCTGGCAACCTTGGAGGCGTGAACTACATGCAGGTGATTTTAATAATGTGAAAGTGGTACCTGCATAAGGCAACTCTGAATACCAGGAACTTTCCTCATGTAAATACTGATGTAACTTTTGTACTCATGAATAACACACTCAGTTCTGTGTGTCTTTACTCTTCTCCACCTGTACACTGTAATGATTTATAATCGCACTATCCGGTGTCACTCAGATGAGGACGGGTTCTCTTTTGAGTCAGGTTCCTCACAAGATTTCTTCATCATCTCATCTCAGGGAGTTTTTTTCACCACTGTTACCTCTGGCTTGTTCATTAGGGATCTAAATCTACATCCAGAATTTTGTAAAGCTGCTTTATGATGATGTTTAGTGTTAAATCTCTCTCTTGCTCTCTGTTGAGCTACACATGCTACTCCTGAGATATCAGTGATCCTGAGCCCTTCTGCTCTGCGGACCTGCCTGATCCATCCTGATGCCCTACTTCTGGTTGGAGTTCTCATTGGTTGAGATCGCTCACTGCTGCTGGGGGCAGCCCCACATGGACGGTCTGAAGATCAGTGGGATTGCTGGGAAAGGTGCCACTTGGGGGCCGTGGAGATGGCTTTGGACTGCGGTTATTATGAGGAGTTGTACTGTGGTGGCTTTGGGGCTGCGGTTACCGTGAGCGTTTTGTACTCAGGACTCCATCAGTGAACAGTGGACAGGTTTAACAATCCAGACTTCATGTGAAAACTGTAATGAATTTACTGGTTGCACAATTGTACTATTTGTCCTTGCAGTACACAATAATAGAAGGGAATGATTTATAATCGCACTATCCGTTAACCCAGATGAGGATGGTTCCCTGTTGAGTCTGGTTCCTCTCAAGGTTTCTTCCTCATATCATCTCAGGGAGTTTTTCCTCACCACCGTCACCTCTGGCTTTAGGGATAAATTCATACATTTAAAATTTATATCCTGAAGGTATTTATTTCTGTAAAGCTGCTTTGTGACAATGCCCAATGTTAAAAGCGCTATACAAATAAAATTTAATTGAATTGAAAACAAAACTGAATTGAATTCAAATGAATTGTTGTCATAAACATTGATTAAATGAGTTGATGGTCTAGATCAAAACTGCTGTCTGCTTCACCTACCTAACACACACACACACACACACACATATAACGCCTGGCTACCGTCAAAAATGTGCCTAAAGAATTTCTAGACGCTGTGAAGTTGAGAGAGAAACTTTCCAGTGACAGGTACTGACCTTTACCGGCTGCCGAGGTTCCACTAGCTGCAGCGTTTTAGCTATTTTCATACGTTCTCAGGAGGCAGGGGTTGAGCGCTGGAGCAGAGATCACACTGTGAGGAAGTGACGGAGAGGTGCATGATGAGGAACAGGTACAGAAGATACTGAACAGGCGGTCATGTCTGATTAGCCACAAAATTCAAACCTCATCCCTCTGGCACAACTCAATTACTACATTCCATCAACTGCAGGTTTACAGATATGAAGATATATGTTTATGATACTTTACTCACTGGCAGTGTTCATAAGGCTACATTACGCTTACGTAACCGGCTTTATCTAGGTGACATCATGTCTTCTAGTTAAAGTCACGGATTTCCGTAGATAACGACGCATAAATGAAATAATCCCTTTGTGAAAATGGACATAATCCTGCAAATACATTTATAAAGGCTTCTTCCAACATCAGACAGACATAAACATATTATAAATGCTTATGTAGGTTTATGCTGGTTGTCATGAAAGGCTTATGTAGACGTTGTTATGTCATGTAGCCTTAAAGCATGTTATGTTTATTGTAAACATTTAATGTAAACCTGAAGTCATGAAATATTTTTACAAATGCAAACAACTGTAATTGAATAATTAAATATGCATAAAATTGTAAATGGATAAAATTGTAAGTGCTAGCTCCGCCCACTAAGCCTATTTAATTCTATGTAGCATTTCCTGCAATTTCCTACAAAAGTTGTGCAAAAAGTTGTTATAAAGTTTTTTTGCAAACGAGTACACACTTAGACATATTAAGAGTCAGCAACTTGAGCCTAAAGGTTACGTCAGTATTTATGTGGGGAAAGTTTCGTGTATTCAGAGTCGGTTTAAGTGGATTTTCTGAAGTCTACATTCATATTATTAAAATCACGTGTGTAGTTCACACCTCGGAGATTTCCAGATTTTTACTGTGTAGAAGCATCTGAGACAGGTTTTTTTTTTTTCAAAAGTGTCTAGACCACTGCCTTTAAACACAAACACTCACCTTTAAACCTGAAAAAATGAATCAGGGATAGAAAATGCGGACTGAAGAAGGAAATAGTGTTTATTCTTTGCTGTTAAATGTCATATTACGTAACATAAAAACCAAAGACAATTTCAAAAATGAAAAATAAAAACACGAACATCATGATGATATATGAATGAGAAGATGACAAATGTTGAAATAAATCTAGTAGGAGTCTACAGTAGCATATCACCAGTATATTACTGTATGAATAGACTAGTTGTAATGACACACACACACACATTACTCACTGGTTTAATTTAACAAAATGGCTTCCACACTCATTATTCAGCAGTGCATAGAATAGCACTTGATCCAGCACAAGCTATTATGTTGTAGTTTAGTTTATTTTTACATCATACATCATATGATGTTTACTCATGCACAGAACTTAATGAAGCAACGAGATACTAATAGTGTAATAAACTAAATTTATTAATTCACTATTTTGATTTGCTGAATTAATAAACTTTGAAAACTTCTGAATGGAAGTTTAGTCTGTAGTTATGTTTGAGATCTGAATACCGATGTGTGCAGTTTCTGAATTAAATCTCTGTATCTGATATTTCATCGGGTTACAAATTTGATTGTGTAGGCTTTTAAAAAGTCAAAAGCACTGTATAAACATCCTTTTAAGCTTATTTTTCACTCTTTTTGTCTATTATGTCAAAGTCATTACCAATGAGCCGCTGCCCAATCTAACCGCATGCTCAAGTGGAGCGTTAAATTTAGATTGAACCTTAAAAGAGCCGTTCCGTAATCGCCTACATACAGTAATTACACACAGATGTGTTTGAGCCTTTGCTATGACTCTTCTGAAAGACGTAAAATATTTTTTGAACGATTTACACGTGTGCAACTTTATGCCTTGTCTGATTAGACACAGAGCTGTGGGATGGCTTGTTTCTTTGTATTTCTCGTGTATGATATATAAAAATGAAAGAAAGTGTACTTGTTGCATGAAATTTAACGTTGATGTGTTCAGACCCCGGGAAAAGTCGTTAAATGTTCATTACCACATGCTTTGTGTAAGTGACTAATTAGAGAGGGGAATTTTCTGTCATAGTTTATTTTTCTTTTCTGGGCTCTGCATGTGTTTCCATGTCCTCGTCTGCACTCATTATTATCTTCTACGTTCCTTCATGTCTAAAATACAATGGGGTCATCGCACCAAGCTCACTTAACAGGGATTTACCCCCTGTGACTTCTGTGAACTGGCTGGCACAACAGTAGCTCCACTTTCTCTGTCCCGGGATTGTAGCGTTACACATCAGGCCTTGTGGCTTCTTCTGGTTTTCAAATATCACCCTTCCTCACCGGTGTTTCACTGAATTAAACCCATCACGTTAAAACACCATACAGTGCCTAAGGCTGTAGTAGGTCCAAGTGGCATGTTAATGCAAGCTCAGTGCCACTGGATCTGTATAGATTTCTCGAACAATCTGTTTATGTTCACAGCTTTTTCTGCTGTATATGTGTTAACATTCCTACAAGTAAACCCTGAACGCCAAGAAAACTTTTGGGTTTTTTTTTTAGAACTGTAATAATCAGGTTTTTATTTATTTATTATTATTTACACCACAGCACTGTTGATTCTGAATTGTGTTGATTAATTTCCTCTGCACCTGTTCTAATATGCTATTATTTCTATAGTAACAGCTTATTCACTGGAACTCATACAGCTCCACTAATAATAAACAGATTTAAAAAAAAAATTGCTATGGTGAAGTTTTCTGTAAGGAGAAATGAGTTTATGTAACATTTATGGAAGGAGTCTCCAGTGTCAGCGCTTTGTAACAGTCAGAGGTAAAGCTGTAACTTTAAGTTTTCCGACATCTTCAGGACAGAGGAGTTTACGCTTTCTTTCTTTCTTTTTTTTTTTTTTTTGCAGTTTTTGCATTTTTTTGAGATAGAAAAAAGAGAGGTTGGTGCGGGAACAACTGTTTATAGCTGCTATAAAGTGAGCACAGTTAATGTTTCGCACCATCAAATGTAACTATAAACAGATAAAAAGTATGATGTTGTTCTTTAATAAATAATACATTGGCAAATTGCTGTGGTGAAAAAGGAATAAAACACTTGGGGATGTGAAAATAATCAACTTTGGTGTAGTAATAGTAACTCCGCTTCATCACACCACCCTGTCACTCAGTATTTTACTTTAACAACACACTCAGGGGTTTATTCCTTACATAGCTAACATAGCTATGTTTAAAAATACATCATCAGAGACATTCACTTGAATTTGTTTTATTATTATGTCTGAAACCCAATATTAGGGATGAGGACAGTATGCATATATGATATTTTTTCAAATATTGCAGAGTTTTTGTTGGTTTGTTGTTTGTCGAATTTTGGTTAATTTTTGCGTGTATGCGTTTATTCACAAACTTCCTCAGTACAAATTTATCTTACAAATACAACGCAACTGTCTGGATTTGGATTAAATCCATTCAAACCCATTCAGTTAAACCAGTCAAATAGATCAGTAACTACAATACGTTGATAATATGATAATAGTGTTGATAATGATGGGTTGTGATTTCTATCACAGGAACAAAAATATAAAAAATCATGGGCCTCAGGGATCCCTGGGTCTGACGTCGAGAACCATGGGATTAGGTTGATCCCTGTGCATTTTTGAAATTCAGTTTCGCCAAATTTGATCCATGCTTTACCCCAAGCAATCATTATAAAACATTCCTGGAGCTGTCACTACCCTCACCCGGTTCTCCTGACCCTGATAATTACTGCAGTATAAACTCAGCAAGCGTGATAACAACCGATCCTCTCAGCACGCAACACCGCTTCCCCGGGTGCAAAGAAACCACTTGAAGGATGTTAAAATGCTGCGTGTTGACAGTGAACCCGTAGGCTGAAGTCCCCCGAAGCCGCACTGGCCTGTCAGCGCTGCAAAACAAAGCTCGAGTGTGGATTACTGACATGACAGGTGCTTTTTAACAGCCCCAGGAAAGGCAGCTTGATGCTGAATGGAATGTCGGGCCTCTGCGTGGTGCATGGAGTGTGAGTGTTTTTCAATCCTGTCATTCCTTCCTTCAGTTCTCATCAGAGATGACTGCGCATCAGGAGGCTGAAGACTAACACAAGCATGTGCAAACAGGATGTGTGTGTGATTGTATCTGTGTATCGGAGTATGTGCAAACAACGCTGTGGTGTCATGCCTCATTAACCAGACATATTTCACACAGGGAGCTTAAATCGAGTCCCACACACACACACACACACACACCTGAATAAACCCGTATACAGAGGAGCTCTTCAACTGACATCCTGCTTCAGACGACCTATTAAGAGCCATATTTAGTAATGTTTTGATGTTAAAACCTAAAAATGTGTTTCTGATGAGCCACCATCATTTAACATGCATTCATTTTCACCTCGAAATTTACAAGCACGTGAATCCATTAATTCGAACCATAGCTTCCACTTTTAATTTAGACCCTATACCGAAAGCGAAACTAGACCCAACTGTCAAAAGTCATTTAGACCAATAACTAAATTCCATTAATAATTTTTAAGCAAGATTACTGTAACATATGGTGAAAGATAGGATGCAAGTGTGGAAATTCAGGCAAATCCGCTCATACTCAGAGTTCAAAGGCTTGGTCATGTACGATATTACTGATGAGACTTTGTGCCAAACCACTACACACAGATGATATAAGAAGGCAAACTAATCAAGAATCAACCCAGAACAGATGAACACAATCAAGGAACAGGCCAATGAGATGTCGGGGTGGAGAACGGACCAAAACAGGACAAATGCATATGGCATAATAAAAAAAAGTACATGGAGAACCCCAGACAAAACACATGACACGAGATCAACCATGATGTGTGCTGAGAGGGGGAATTTGTGACAGAACCCCAATCTTCATTTCTCCAATGGGATGCCAGCTGGCCCATAAAAACATCAGGAGAGTCAGGAGGTGGAGTAATGATGATGAACAAGAGGAGGGGCAATGACATCCTCAGTGGGCTCAGAAGGCGGAATGATGATGTACTCAGCGATGTCAGGAGGCACAGTGACTACATCTTCTGCAATGACATCCTTGGTGGAGTCAGGAGGATGATGTCTTCAGCAGACTGAGGGGAGCAATTAAATTCTTGGTGGAGTCAGGAGACAGAGTGATGACATCCTCAGCAGAGTGACGATGTCCTTAGTGAAGTCAGGAAGCAGCGTGACAAGATCTTTGGTGGAGTCAGGAGGTGGAGCAATAACTTTCTTGGCAGAGTCAAGAGACAGTGACGATATCCTCAGCAGAGTCAGAGGGCAGAGCAAAGATGACCTTGGTGGAAGCAGGAGGTGGAGAGACAATATCCTTGGTGGCCTCAGGGGGTGAAGCAACAGTGTCCTTGGTGGCCTCAGGGGGTGGAGCAATGATGTCCTTGGCAAGTGAGGAGGTGAAGTTATAATGTCTTCGGCAGAGTGGAGAAATGATTTCAGGGGCAGGAGTCAGGAGATGTAGTTATAATGTCCTTGGAGGAATCAGGAGGTGTAGTTATAATGTCCCTGGTGGAGTCAGGAGATGTAGTTATAATGTCCCTGGTGGAGTCAGGAGGTGTAGTTATAATGTCCCTGGTGGAATCAGGAGGTGTAGTTATAATGACCTTAGAGGAATCAGGAGATGTAGTTATAATGTCCTTGGCAGAGTCAGGAGATGTAGTTATAATGTCCTTGGAGGAATCAGGAGATGTAGTTATAATGACCTTGGAGGAATCAGGAGATGTAGTTATAATGTCCTTGGCAGAGTCAGGAGATGTAGTTATAATGACCTTGGAGGAGTCAGGAGGTGTAGTTATAATGTCCCTGGTGGATTCAGGAGATGTAGTTATAATGACCTTGGAGGAATCAGGAGGTGTAGTTATAATGTCCTTGGCAGAGTCAGGAGATGTAGTTATAATGTCCTTGGAGGAATCAGGAGATGTAGTTATAATGACCTTATTGGAGTCAGGAGGTGTAGTTATAATGTCCCTGGTGGATTCAGGAGGTGTAGTTATAATGACCTTGGAGGAATCAGGAGGTGTAGTTATAATGTCCTTGGAGGAATCAGGAGGTGTAGTTATAATGTCCTTGGAGGTATCAGGAGGTGTAGTTATAATGACCTTGGAGGAATCAGGAGGTGTAGTTATAATGACCTTAGAGGAATCAGGAGGTGTAGTTATAATGTCCTTGGAGGAATCAGGAGGTGTAGTTATAATGTCCTTGGAGGTATCAGGAGGTGTAGTTATAATGACCTTGGAGGAATCAGGAGGTGTAGTTATAATGACCTTGGAGGAATCAGGAGGTGTAGTTATAATGACCTTGGAGGAATCAGGAGATGTAGTTATAATGTCCCTGGTGGACTCAGGAGGTGTAGTTATAATGACCTTGGAGGAATCAGGAGATGTAGTTATAATGTCCTTGGCAGAGTCAGGAGGTGTAGTTATAATGTCCTTGGAGGTATCAGGAGATGTAGTTATAATGTCCTTGGAGGAATCAGGAGGTGTAGTTATAATGTCCTTGGAGGAATCAGGAGATGTAGTTATAATGTCCTTGGAGGAATCAGGAGATGTAGTTATAATGTCCTTGGCAGAGTCAGGAGGTGTAGTTATAATGTCCTTGGAGGTATCAGGAGATGTAGTTATAATGTCCTTGGAGGAATCAGGAGGTGTAGTTATAATGACCTTGGAGGAATCAGGAGATGTAGTTATAATGTCCTTGGCAGAGTCAGGAGGTGTAGTTATAAAGTCCTTGGAGGAATCAGGAGATGTAGTTATAATGTCCTTGGAGGAATCAGGAGATGTAGTTATAATGTCCTTGGAGGAATCAGGAGATGTAGTTATAACGACCTTGGAGGAATCAGGAGATGTAGTTATAATGTCCTTGGAAGTATCAGGAGGTGTAGTTATAATGACCTTGGAGGAATCAGGAGATGTAGTTATAATGTCCTTGGAGGAATCAGGAGATGTAGTTATAACGACCTTGGAGGAATCAGGAGATGTAGTTATAATGTCCTTGGAAGTATCAGGAGGTGTAGTTATAATGACCTTGGAGGAATCAGGAGATGTAGTTATAATGTCCTTGGCAGAGTCAGGAGATGTAGTTATAATGACCTTGGAGGAGTCAGGAGGTGTAGTTATAATGTCCCTGGTGGATTCAGGAGATGTAGTTATAATGACCTTGGAGGAATCAGGAGGTGTAGTTATAATGTCCTTGGAGGAATCAGGAGGTGTAGTTATAATGTCCTTGGAGGAATCAGGAGGTGTAGTTATAATGTCCTTGGAGGTATCAGGAGGTGTAGTTATAATGACCTTGGAGGAATCAGGAGATGTAGTTATAATGTCCTTGGCAGAGTCAGGAGATGTAGTTATAATGTCCTTGGAGGAATCAGGAGATGTAGTTATAATGACCTTATTGGAGTCAGGAGGTGTAGTTATAATGTCCTTGGAGGTATCAGGAGGTGTAGTTATAATGACCTTGGAGGAATCAGGAGGTGTAGTTATAATGACCTTGGAGGAATCAGGAGGTGTAGTTATAATGTCCTTGGAGGAATCAGGAGGTGTAGTTATAATGTCCTTGGAGGTATCAGGAGGTGTAGTTATAATGACCTTGGAGGAATCAGGAGGTGTAGTTATAATGACCTTGGAGGAATCAGGAGGTGTAGTTATAATGACCTTGGAGGAATCAGGAGATGTAGTTATAATGTCCCTGGTGGACTCAGGAGGTGTAGTTATAATGACCTTGGAGGAATCAGGAGATGTAGTTATAATGTCCCTGGCAGAGTCAGGAGGTGTAGTTATAATGTCCTTGGAGGTATCAGGAGATGTAGTTATAATGTCCTTGGAGGAATCAGGAGGTGTAGTTATAATGTCCTTGGAGGAATCAGGAGATGTAGTTATAATGTCCTTGGAGGAATCAGGAGATGTAGTTATAATGACCTTGGAGGAATCAGGAGATGTAGTTATAATGTCCTTGGCAGAGTCAGGAGGTGTAGTTATAAAGTCCTTGGAGGAATCAGGAGATGTAGTTATAATGTCCTTGGAGGAATCAGGAGATGTAGTTATAATGACCTTGGAGGAATCAGGAGATGTAGTTATAACGACCTTGGAGGAATCAGGAGATGTAGTTATAATGTCCTTGGAAGTATCAGGAGGTGTAGTTATAATGACCTTGGAGGAATCAGGAGATGTAGTTATAATGTCCTTGGCAGAGTCAGGAGATGTAGTTATAATGACCTTGGAGGAGTCAGGAGGTGTAGTTATAATGTCCCTGGTGGATTCAGGAGATGTAGTTATAATGACCTTGGAGGAATCAGGAGGTGTAGTTATAATGTCCTTGGAGGAATCAGGAGGTGTAGTTATAATGTCCTTGGAGGAATCAGGAGGTGTAGTTATAATGACCTTGGAGGTATCAGGAGGTGTAGTTATAATGACCTTGGAGGAATCAGGAGATGTAGTTATAATGTCCTTGGCAGAGTCAGGAGATGTAGTTATAATGTCCTTGGAGGAATCAGGAGGTGTAGTTATAATGACCTTATTGGAGTCAGGAGGTGTAGTTATAATGTCCCTGGTGGATTCAGGAGATGTAGTTATAATGACCTTGGAGGAATCAGGAGGTGTAGTTATAATGTCCTTGGAGGAATCAGGAGGTGTAGTTATAATGACCTTGGAGGAATCAGGAGGTGTAGTTATAATGTCCTTGGAGGAATCAGGAGGTGTAGTTATAATGTCCCTGGTGGACTCAGGAGGCAGCGCAGCAGGAGGAAGATGACATCCTCAGTGGAGTCAGGAGGAGTTGCCCTGATATCCTTGGCGGTCATCCTTTGGTCTGTGTTCTGCAGAAATAAACTTATGGTTATTTTTGTCCACACTTAGACAGCTACAGTGATAAAAAAATTAATTAGAACTTTTATTTGTAACAAACATAGAGACTTTCATTTCTCTTGCTAGCATGCTAATCTACCTCGGCTAATTTTTTCCTCTCCCTGTTGGCAGAGTGGCTTTATTTTGGTGTTTACAGTTATAGTTCGTCCAGGGCTTCGACGGAACTGTAATGTTCAGTTTGCGTTCGTGTCTGACTGAAATCTCACCTCGCTTACCTGACAGACTGTTATAGAAACCACAGCCAATGCCATTTGGCACATCGATCCATGTTTTCTTTCCATCTGCTTGGGCTTCAGGACAGCGGATGGCTCCCAGATGTTCTGAACGCTTGTGGAATCACAGCTGTATGGCTTGATGGACAAAAGAGTTAGAGTTAACATTGTTCATTTAATATAATTATACTAGTAATACCACAGGAACGAAGATCTAGCTGCCTTTTAGTCCCATGTTAAATGAAAAACACATCTCCACACTCCTGAATCGTAAACCTTTCAATACTGGAAGACTGAATTTCCCATCTGCCTTTTTAAAGGGTGAAAACACTCCATGTTTTCCCAGATCCATGTTTTTTCTATTCCAGAAGCCGCACCAACAGGACAGGGCCAGTGCACGCTTGCTTTGGAAGCCTTCTGTCCTCCTGATGGTGCTTCGATTCCAGCACAATAAATATGTCCTTTAAAATATAAAATGTGCTTCATGAAATGCCATATTTTATCCCCTTCCTGAAAAAGTAACATTCAAAATATGCATTTCTGAAATGCCTTGTGTCACATTATAACTGTACAACAGCACTGTGTGTTAGCTGATCGGAAAAGTCCCCCAAAAAAACCCCAATCAGGTCAAGACTTCAAAATCTCTTCACCATATCATCAATGTTCACTTCAGAACTTTCCGTATGGACTTCAGCAGGGTTTGTCCTGGTCAGAAGGCAGTGTGATGTTTGGTCAGAAGGTGTTGATTCATTTTTAAATTTAAGATTTATATTAATATCATTTCTTAATTATCGTTATCGTTTCTATAGCAACAGGGACTTGTACAGCAGAAGCTCCATATAAATGGATTAAAAGCGTGTAATCATTGATATAGTGAAGTTTTCTGTAAGGACAAAGGTGTTAACATTTCTGGAAGGAGTCTCCAGTGTCAGCGCTTTGTAACAGTCAGAGGTAAAGCTGTAACTTTAAGTTTTCCAACATCTTCAGGACAGAGGAGTTTACGCTTCTTTGCGCTTTCTCAGTAACATGACAAGCTGCGTTTTTGTCTTTGCGACTTCAAGGGAGAGAAAAAAAGAGAGGCTGGTGAGGGAACGACTGTTTATAGCTGCTATAACGTCAGTGACAACAGGAGCTAACTTGTTTCACAACATTAAATGTAACTATAAATGGATAAAATGTATGAATGTTGGCAAATTGCTGTGGTATAATGGGAGTAAAATACTTCAAGATGTACGGTTATAGGAAAAATATTACATTTTGGAGGGGTAACAGTAACTGTGCTTCATCACTCCACTCTATCATGACGTCTTGCCTTGTCCAGGCCTGACAAAGGGATTAAGATCAAGAAACATGTCACTATGGCAACATTAATGGGACAAAAACTAAACTGGGACTTCATTGCTAAGAGTTCTGAAGTGTTGTTTTAGAGACAGAACATTCATTATATAAGAGGCAATCTAGTTATGAATCTTTTCCTCAGATTGTCCTCCAAACATCCGCGTTTGATTACGGCCTATTGTGTGCTGTAAATACATCCAAGAGCGGCTTTTAATATCGGCGCTTATCGCTGATAGACATAATAACAAAGCTCCTTATGGCCCCTTTAAATTAAAGGCGTAAAGAAAAAGACGTAACGTTTATCTAAGGGGTAGAAACAAATGCAAAAGAAAATGTGTAAAGATCCCGATGGAGATTTCGTCGGTGTCTGGAGCTACAGATTCGGGTTTGAAAGAGCTCTTTGTTTTCATCTGTGGTTCGTGGGTTTAGCTAATCAAACGGATTAGACTGCTTTGAAAGCCAAGCTGAAAGTTACAACGGCCATCTGGACAAAACCAAACACGAACCGTGCCTTCTAACCTCCTTCCTACGTGTGTGTGTGTGTGTGTGTGTGTGTGTGTATGGCAGCGATGATGGAAGTGTAAGTGTAGAAAGCAGATAAAGAACAGGATGAGGGAATGAGAACGCACTCGGTTGGCAGCGGATGTGCTTCAGCAGAGCTCAGACGTTGATTAGATGCAAAAAAAATATGGAAAGTGTGCGTGGTGTAGAATGAGACACTGGATTTATTCACAGTCTGGCTTATTAGTGTGAAATTGTATTAAAGCAAGTCAATATTTTGTAAGGTATTGCGCTCTTGTTGGAAACGCTTGGTGGATTGGGATTTCTGCTATCATTATTATGCTCCACTCTTTCATGTGTTTTGTCTGTGTGTGTGTGTGTTTGGTGTTTCAGGTGTCCTGCCTTTTCTCATCTCCTGCCTGAGGTCCAGATGTCCAGTACATCCAGCATCCAAGAGATGACACAAAGATGTGGACATGGAGGCCTTATTGCTCACTCGCTGTATTCATTTTGTGTTCTCTGCTTCACTGCTTGTTGACCTTTGGCTAGTTTTATGACATTATGATCTCCTGTGGAACTGTTTGCTTGGATTTATCTACAGATTTTTTTTTTAAATGGAATGGTCTCTGGATCCACCATGACCCTGACCCAGGATGAAGCAGTTACTGAAAGTGAGTGAGTGAATAAATAGAGGCCCTGATTTACTAAGATGATTCACAGATGATTCACAAAGAATTGCATAAATGATGTCACATGCCAAGTTGGGGAAGGGAACCTCAGCGAGATTCCAGGAAAAGCAAAACTAAAACCAAAATTATAGCATAAAAAATATGTTTTTTTTACAAAGTTTTGTATATATATATATATATATATATATATACATATATATATATATATATATATATATATATATATATATATATATATATATATATATATATATAAAATACACCAAAATATCTCATTTCCACAGGTACTCAGGCCCTTTACTGTTTTGAAGTATTTTGTTGATGGCAGAGATTATAGCCAGAAACGTTCTTCGGTATGTAACAAGCGTGACACACCTGGATTTGAGGATCTTCTTCCATTCTTCTCTGCACAACCTCTCAAATCTGTAGCTATGAAGTTTTATATTTTGACTATACATCTTCTAATACAATATGCACTTTTGCCGGTACTGACCACACTTTACGGACTTTAATGTACCTGAAATGTATACTTTAATGTACCTGAAACAGTGAAGCACGGTGGTGGTAGCATCATGCTCAGTGTTACCCTCCGCCTCTTGGTTGCTTTTCTGACTAATCTCCTCTTTACCCGGTCACTGAGTTTTGGTGGATGGCCTCCTCTAGGCAGAGTCACAGTTGCGTCATTTTCTTAACATTTTTAATAATGGATTTAATGTCTGTCTGCAGGATTGCCAAAGTTTGGGATCATTTTTATAACAAAACCCTGACTAATCCTTTTCCAGAACTTTGTCCAGGACGTGTTTGGATCGCTCCTTTGTCTTCATGATGCTGTTATTTTAGCTTTGTTCTCTAGTGAAACTCTGGGCTCTTCCAGGAACAGGTGTATTTATATCGAGACTCTTTACAGTGACACTGCACACAGGTCGACTCCATTAAACTGATCATGTGACTTCTGATGGCAGCTGAAGTAATTCAGGGGTTTCATAGCAATGGGGGTAAATACTTTTGCAATAGCAACTTCAACATTCTTATGTTCATAAATTATTTTTCAAGATATGCTGTTTTTTTTTATCCTTCAACTTCATTATTATGGGATTTTTTTTTTAAGATTTCTGGCATATAATCCCAGTGAAGTCCATTTCATGTCTAGGTTATAACACTACACAATGTGGAAAGGTTCAGTGGGGGTGAATACTTATGTAAGGCACTGTGCACCACCAGTTAATATATATTTTTATTGTTTTTATTATCTCCTCTGAACTTGTGCCTGTTCTGTGATTACTGTGCAGAAAGCTAAACAGTGAGAGCCCTCTGTGGCGTCCGGCCAGCTGAGATAGGAGCACGAGGCAAGTGAAAAGCGTCCAACCTGTCTATGTACTTTAGAGATATCATCACTGTGCCGTTCCACAAACGGAAAATGAACGTGTTCCAATAGCATCAGAGACTAGCCGCTATCTGGAAGGATGCAGGAGTGATAGGAGTCTGTGATGTGAAAAGCTGATTAAAAAAACCGACTCTCGTGCAGTACAGAACTTTATACATGTTTCCCATTAGACTGGGATTTTTCCATAATGATCAGTGCAATATTGAGTTTTATCATCATTGTGCTGCAGATGATCGTTAAGTTGATTAGCCATGTCCACGTCTGCACAAGTGAAATATATGACCGTTTTGTGTATTCGTTGTTATACGCTATTTAGTGTAGATTGGGACTCTTCTTGGCTGATTTCTTGGACAGCAGTGCTTGTTTTTACTGCACTGATGTTCTCAAAAGGCCACACAAGCTTACCGCCAGTGTAGGAACCTTGGAGCAACTCTGCGTTGCCTCAGCAGGACAGGAAACGCCTCTGTTCTCAAGGGAGTCACATTAGTGACCACGGTTCAGAGGTTAATGTTGGACATTTCCTCAACCACACGCCAAGGATCCAAGGTCATTCACGTAATCCGTCAACAACAATAACAACAAACAATGACTACGACTTCTCCTGGTTATGTTTATTTATACAGTGTTTAAAAATACAAGGTAAAAATGACAAATCCAAGACAATCATCAACACTGGGGTGGTGTGATGAAGCAGAGTTACTGTTACCGCTTTATTCCTCTTATACCACAGCAACTTACTGTGGAACGTCTGTGAAAGAAGTTATTTCCTGTTATCACAGATATTTATTTAACATTTATGGAAGGAGTCTCCAGTGTCAGCGCTTTGTAACAGTCAGAAGTAAAGCTGTAACCTGAAGTTTTCCAACGTCTTCAGGACAGAGGAGTTTACGCTTCTTTGCGATTTCTCAGTAACATGCGTAACAAGCTGCGTTTTTTTTTTTTCTTATCAACTTCCAGAGAGAGAAAAATGTAACTATAAATGGATAAAAGTATGTTGTTCTTTAATCAATAAAAAAATTGTTGGCAAATTGCTGTGGTATAAGAGGAATAAACCTTTGGGACATGCTTTTATAGGAAAATAATCACTTCGGAACTCCGGTGTGGTAACAGTAACTCTGCTGTTGTTGATTATTTTCCTACAGCAGCATGACACAAAGGTGTTTTGTTTGTCTTACACCACAGCAATTTGCCAATGATTACTATTATTAATTTATTAATGAACAAATCATCATATAATTTTCCATTTAGAGTAACTTTTAATGTTGTGGAACATTGTGGAACTTTAAGTGTTGTTCTTTTTTAATCATATTTCCCTACGCCTTTCTGCAAATCAGAACCTGGAGCCATGAAGCGGTTTGTGTCTTTCTACATTGTGTGTGTCCTTTGGCCTGGTGATCAAACTAATTGTCTCACTTTCTTGTATAGGGTTGGGAATAAAGATGAGAATCCACTAATCTGGAAAATGTGTCTCATTCCCAGCAGATGTCTTTAATGACAAAGGCTGGGATCGAGCCAAGATCTGAGGGAATGGCGTCTCGGAGCCCAGGGTTCTCGTGCTGAGCCCGATGATGGCACGAGTTTCTCCACTTGGCAGCTCAAAAAGGCTGCGTTTCCAGCACGAGGTCGCGTCCCCCGATCCCACTGCTGGAACGCTGTCGCTCCACCAGGGTCACATAGATCTTCCATTACTTTCCATTCCAGAGTGTGTGACAGCAGAGATGTGGTTTGTGCTGGCGATTACAACCATTCGTCATTGTTGACAGCGTATCTGGTGTGCAGTGTGGGTTTGAGACAAGATGTAGAGTTTATAAGATATTCCTGAAGCTGTGTCAGATGCACTTGAGGATTCTTTTAGTTAATTATCACTTGCTTTTTGCCTTGCTCTCTCAGACAGATTTTGGATGTTGTTTTCAGATTAACTAGTTTTCCAGTTAACTAAATTTCAGTACTATTTCAGGACTACATAAGAGCAAGTTTCCTTTTATGGTATTGAAAAGTAAATCACATTCACTTAAGTCCAAAAGTTATGTCAAAATATTTATACAGGTAAAGATGTATGCATTCAGATTTGTATCTATGCAGCTGCTTATTTGATTATTAAAATTAGCTGCATGTAGTTCACACCTCCTTCTTGAGTAATAGGGTCTGAGACGGGGTTTTCAGTAGCTCACCCTTAAACCGGAAAAAAATCAGGGATAGAAAATGCAGAAAGGGAGTTTTTTTTGCTGGCAAATGAAATTTGATGTAACATAAAAGCCAGAGAAACATAACAGTTAATTCGATGCGCTCTCCTGTAAAGAAAACGTGCCCACAGATTGAAGGATAAGCTGACCAAGCGCTCATCTGCTACACTTACAACTCATTCACAATTTTATATATAAAAATTTCACTCCTTAAGATAAGCAATGTCTCTGATTAAGTTGCTTCTCCTCCGATGTCCTCTGTGTGAAAAAAAAAACACTTTCAGTGTATTTTATAGATGAATTGTGTCAAATTTATGTATTTAGTTTTGCCTCAAACGACATTCCATGGTGTGTTTGAATGTATTTACAGCCACAACATAAATTTCAGTGTGACATGCTTTGGTTAAATCAAACTGTCAGACAGTGGTGCTGGACTTAATCCTGCTCCTCACTCGAGCTGATATCACGCAAGAAAGATGTGCTTAAGTTCAACATCAGAATGAAGTGTAACTGAGACATGCCTCTGTTTTACACAAACTCCGCTCTGCGTGTATAACTCTCACGTAACTTCTGAATAGCACTTAAGTCTATTCTCTATTTAATTTCTTTAGTAAATTCTCACTCAACTTTGAATGTTTAAGGTTGCTGTAGTCAAGACTGGAGCTCTAATGGTTAATCAGGTGAAGTACAACAACACTGGAATGATGTTCCACTTCCTGTTTGTGCCCTTGTACCCAAAGCCACGCCCCCTATGATGTCCTGTGGAATTCAGTTAGCTAGGTGATGGTGTTTTAGCCTGACCTGTGGTTTGGGTTTGCTCACTCAGCCAATCACCTGCCTGATATCCAAGTTATAACACGATAAACACATACTGATCTGTGAGAACATTCAAGAACGTCTTCGCTGTCCTGTTTTTCTTTTTGTTATGAGCTCCCATGACTTTGGCATTGTTAGCTGTGCAAGAGTTAACTAGCATCACATACATTCCTATGAAGGTGGCTTATCCAAAGTATTCCCTTCCCCAGCTCTCAAAGTGACAAATATACTGTATATATCTATTATGTACAGTAGATTGTATGTACAGTACACACCTGGTTAGGAGGAATGACGCTAATTCCTCGTACATGTCGCTTCATCCTCTTTGCCAGTATAAAAATATCGTTAACACTTTACAATAACAGTACATGAATAATCATGCACTAATACCTGAATTAATACTTAGATATGAACTAATGATGAGTTAAGGCATGTACTAATCACAAACTAATGAAGAGCTAACCTTAATTCAATTCAATTCAAATTTATTTGTATAGCGCTTTTAACAATGGACATTGTCACAAAGCAGCTTTACAGAAATAAATGGATTCACAAAAAATATATTGTAAATATGTGAATTTATCCCTAATGAGTGAGCCAGAGGTGACGGTGGCAAAGAAAAACTCCCTGAGACAATATGAGGAAGAAACCTTGAGAGGAACCAGGCTCATCTGGGAGCAACGGATAATGCGATTATAAATAAATCCCTATTATTGTGTACTATATGGACAAATAGTGCAATTGTGCAACCGGTAAATTCATCACAGTTTTTGCAAGAAGTCCGGTTGGTTAAAATCTATCCACTGTATCAATCTTAACTACGATGTGAGTCTTATGACTTCATGCATAAATAATGACCGCCTTAAACATGTTCTTACGTTTGTTAGTTAATGTATTAATTAACACACAGGGATAAACTAAATCAAACCTGCTGTATAAGAAAGAATATGTATTAAATGTAAATGTGCATATTTTTAAATTGTTTCTATAATTTGCCATATGCAAAAGCTGAACACAAACATCACTGGATGGCACTGCATTACTTTCATAATTTACAATGATCCTCCTTAACGAACGTAGAAAGATGCACTAATAATAAACACTAATAATTTCATCTCAACCTGTTTTGTGTCATTCTCCATCCATTTCTCTTCAAAGCCCACTGTAGTACTAGTACGTTCTCTGGGTGGCTGTAGGGCACGAGGCAGCTCCTTTACCCTCGAAGATGAAATTAATACAGTAACATTTATTCATTTAGCAGCATTAATTAATACATTAACTAACAAACATGTACTAACATGTTCTAAATGTGGTCGTTATTCACGCATGAATTCATAAAACTCACGTCGTAGTTAAGATTAGCTCTTCATTAGTTCATGATTAGTACATGCCTTAACTCATCATTAGGTCATATTTAAGTAAGTATTAATTCAGGTATTAGTGTGTGATTCTTCATGTACTGTTATTGTAAAGCGTTATCAAAATCTTTCTTCTTTCTTTTATTTTTTCTATGTATTTCTCGTAAAATTATCTGGCTGCACTGATACCGGATTCCGCCATGTTTTCCTTTCCGAATAGACTAAGATGAGGGCGAAGTGAAGCACCACTGTGGGCGTGTCTATAAAAAGACGGACAGGAGGCCCATTTAAAAAGATACAGACAAGAAGCATTTCTCAGCCACATAACACACTTGTGCAGATGCCATGCTAAAACGTTATAAAAAATCCCGTTCTACATATTTTCCAGTGTATTTGTATTAGCAAGTAATACATATATATATATATATATATATATATATATATATATATATATATATATATATATATATATATATAAAAAAAGGACTATTGCACCTTTAAGTTTATCCTTGCACATGATTTTAAAGAAATCTACTAATGCTAATGCTGGTAATAAAGACTGACAAATAATTGGCTGCAGAATGCATGATGACAATCATGACGCCTTGCTAATGACCCCTACAATGTTTTCACGCTAATGTGATTAGCCAATGTTGTGCTTTTGTAGCTGAAAGGTTCTTTGAATTCTCCAGTCCAGCTGCTCGCTTAGTGACAGCGCCAGCTTTCATTGACACCACATTGGCAGCATTCATTCTGCCAATCCCAGTGAAATGAGAGCTTTGTAAACGCCATTTTCCCACCATGGCAAAGCCGTGGTGGATTAGCGCTCTCGCCCGCCAAATTCCTTTGATTTATATTCCCATAATATCAGAAATTATCCCAGAACAGGGCTAAGGGCCCTGAGCTTTTATGTTAGTGGATAATATGAGCATGTTTTAACTGCATGGAATCTTGGCACGTGTTCATTCAACTTCTCCGCCGCTCTGTTTCTCTCGGCTCGCTCTGTTTCTCTCGGCTCGCTCTGTTTGTCTCGGCTCGCTCTGGAGATTGCGACTTCATGATATTAATGTTATGAAACTGCAAAATTACCTTAATATGAAAAACGTTTAACCCATTATGTGTCATGTTAGCTCTTCAAATGAGATTGTCTCATTCAAGAAATTTGAAACTCACATTTATTCCACAGTGCTGTTGAATTCTGGATTCTGATTGGTCAGAAGGTGTTGATTAATTTTCTATAACAGCAGCTCTGACAGTAGTGCAGGTTTATATTAAAACGTTATTGTTTCTACAGTAACAGCTCCTTCTGCTGTGGAATAAGAGGAATAAAACTCGTGCTGTTTTAGGAACATAATCAACTTCAGGGTGGTAACGGTAACTCCGCTTCATCACACCACTATATCATTGATTATTTTCCTATTACAGCATGACATCAAGAGTTTTATTCCTTACATAATGAGAGTTTAAGGGCAGTTGTTGAACCACGCCAATAAAATTGCTCCAGTGTTGGAAAGCTGGATAAATGTCCATAATTGATCCGTTCATCATGACTGTGTCAAAGTCTCATCCATGATAATCACACATTCATTACACAAGGGATGGACACTGATTTTCTTCCTATTATTCAGTATGACAGGAAATAGCTGTGGCTGCATTTGTTCATGCTCTTGCCATTCCAGTTTGCTTTTCTGGCATTGCCTTGTTGTCTTTGGCCAAACATCTCTGTTGGATAATGATGGCTCCAGTGTGCTCTAGTGCTGTGTCTTGTTGTGTTAGAGACCTCACAGACAAACTGCCGCTTTTGTCGAGAAGTTTCCGATCATCAGTGTGACAGCCAGGCTCTGAATGTAGACCTTTAACGTTAACAGTAAACACCAGAAGAAGGACAAACATAAGACAGAGCAGACATTCACTTCACCGGATGTGAAAGTCTCTTTATTGCTTACGTCTTTGTTTCGATTCTCTTTATCTTTTAAACTTTTTTTTTCTTGATCTCCCCCCAATTCTTCTATTTTTTAACCAAATTTTTAAACCCTTTTGATTCTCAAATTAGAATTTGTGTCTTGCTTATTCCAGCCAGCTCTTACTACGAATAAACAGACCTCTCTGGCTCAGTGGTTCAGATCTGTGTTACATGGTGGTGATTTGTAACAGGTGTGTAATAATCAGACAATTTGGATCGATTCATCAGTTTAAAAAAGAAATGATTAGAAAGAATTGAGGCAACAATCGATTATGAATCAATTAGTATCAAAAAAGGACAGACAACTGGTGTGTTAAGATAATTCATATTTTTAAACTGTTGTGTAAATAATCTGATAGTCTAGCAAGATGATTTGCCTGATAATTAAAAACTGATCATCATTCATGAGTTAACGGCAGACCTCCTCCAGATTCTGAACAAATCTGATCACATGTTGAACAGAGGATGCTAAATTGAATGGTGTTGTATTGTAGCAGATTCATTATTGTCATATATGAAATCATATTGGTACTCGGTACTCACACTGCCGAGTGTTACTGATGTATTATACAGCGTCCCACGAGGTTCAACTCCGAGCCTGTTATTATTTAAGATACTATATATACGCTTCTTCCAACCATTGTAGTCAACAAAGACATTCTTTTCATCAGAGATGTTTCTGCTTTACTTCTTCTTAATTTTAGTATTCTTAATTTAATATGGTTTATAATTTACTTGGTGTCTTCATAAATCAACCTAATAACCAGAAGAAAGGTCAAAAACAAGCAGCAGCTCTGCCCTGTAATCGGAATTGTCAGAGCTCATGGTTGAGTGAAATCTTCATAACACGGGATTGTGTGTGTGTACCTCATACACCAGCTCGTTCAGCGTTACAGGTCGCTGCACCTCGGTTCTCCACGGAGCCTTCCAGTCCAGCAGGAACATCCTGGATAAAGATAAAGATAAGGATAAAGATAAAGGTACTTTCACAAAGTCAACATTTTTTAGGCAGATATGACACTCGTCTCTGTCCACTTCCAAATGAGCTCTAGCGTGAATCGACTCTGAATCGACTCACCTGCAGGAAGCGAATCAGTCATGCTCTGTGTTTTTGGGTTGCAGCATTTTTTTATAGATATGAGAAAAGTATGCTAAATTTTATTTTTTTGTATGGATGAAGACATTTATTAAAAATGCTGTTCCTGTGGATGGATCTTTTTTTGGAAGGTTTTTAAAATGATCTTGTACACTGGGACTTGGTCTTGTTAATAGTCGACAAATGGTCTTGTTATTTTGTAATAGTATTTCAAGAATTTCAGTCATTTCAATTTTTATAATATAATTTACTTTCTTTTATTCATAATCAATTTCTTTCCTTTCATTGCTTTGATAAAAATAAAAAAGAGGTAAACGAGGTAAAGCATGAGGTAGGAAAACTTCTCAAAATATAACACGATGCGGCATGGACTCATACTTACAAATGCATCAAAACTCACACTTTTGAAAAGTTACGAAGGTTGCGGTTAGGGGCGGGGTTAGCGTTCATAACGTTTCTCATAGTGGGGTGAACGCTCATAACTTGTAACTCATTCAAATTCATTCAAACTCGTTCACATTTTTTTCCTCAGATCAAGCAGATGCACTCTGGATATTTGTTTTAGCGAGGGATTTTCTCAAAGCTACTAAAAAAAAAAAGAGCAGTGGAACCACTTTCTTATTATCATCAAGCTAATCTTAAGGACCATGAAGCATTTCCTGAACATGCAATTAGATCCTCTTTACCTTAAAACTTTAACTCTAAAAAAATGTTCTCCTCATCATGGATTTTATACAAAGCTAAAACATTCACATTCGTCAGATTGAAAGCAGTTTAACGTTAGACGTCTTTGAGCCACCTGGAAGCTGTATTCTCATATTTCCTAATATAAGACAGATGGTTTAGATAACGCTATGCAACCAATGCAACGGCTATAAAGAAGCCTGAAAGCTCCTTCTTTATTGCACAAATTCCTTCTTCTCTTTTTCATTGTGCTAAGCACATGCAGGGAATATACAGCTTTATCTGTGAAAGAGCCTTTAGTGAGATCACTCTGTGTGTATATATATATATATATATATATATATATAGACCTTAAATACAGAATAAAGCACTTTACGTCATGAAATACAGACTAACAGAGTGGTGATGAAGCGGAGTCACTCTTACCACCCTGTAGTTGATTATTTTCCTATAACAGCAGTGTTTTATTCCTCTTACACCACTGCAGTTACGTTCCCTCTGACTGTTACAAAGCACTGACACTGGAGACTCCTTCCATAAATGCCAAATAAACACATTTCTCCTCACAGAAATCTTCACCATAAGAATGATTTGTAAATCTGTTTACGTGGAGCGTCCGCCATACGAGTCCCTCTGAATGAGCTGTTACTATAGAAACGATAGCGTATCAGAACGAATGAATTAATATTCAACATGTACTGACCAATCAGAATCCAGAATTCAGTTTAGTCAGTGTAGTGAGTGTAGCCAATAAATAAAACATTTTCTTATCAGTATGCAGGTGACCTCCACACAGACTAGGAAAAAAAAAGGAGTGTAATTTATTGTTCATTGTCGTTTTTTCTTTCTTTCATTCCCTCCATTTTTTTATTTCTGTTTATTCCTCTGTTTCTTTTTGTTCTTTATATTATTTTCTTTGTGTTAACCTAGACTCAATGCCAATCTACCCATAATGCCTTTTATAGTCTTTTTTCTCCCCCCTTGCTTATCCAGGCCTGCTTTTTTTTCTGCTCCTGCCGGATGTTGGTTTTGTGTGGATATGAAACCTCCGTCCACTCATTTACAACCCAAATGTCTGCGGAGAGCCGCGATTCAGGAATCCGCTGGACTCGGCCTGTTTGTTTTTCGCCGCTGAGGGCAAAAGAGGCGAGCTTCCTCACCGCAGCATTTCCATTTTTGAAATTTGGGTTTACGATTTCCGAATCTGTTCGCTGACATCCGTGCTGAAGTCGACGGCGTGTGTTTACTTCTGTGATGTTTGTTTACATTCAGCTACAGCGTGGACGAGATTTATATTCTTTCTTAACCCTTTCATCCATAAATCTAAAATTTAAAAAACATATCCAGATCCTGTTGATGATTTTTTAAAATTGACTGTCATATGAATTTTATTTTTTTCTTTCCTTTTTTAATTTTTTTTTATTTTTATTAAAAAGGAAGCAGATTGTCTGTGTGTAGGAATACCATGAGGTACAAAAACATAAATCTTTACACATGAAATTTAAAAGAATCATCGAACTATTTATAAACATATAATTTTAAAATTTAGGTTTAAAATATTTACTGAAAATATAATTTTTAACATAATAAAGCCATATATTCTTGATGCAGAGTTTTGATTTCAGATGTAAAAAAAAAAAGATTTAAAAAAGAGTTTTTTAAAAAAGGTAACATGATATCCTGCAGTCTGACACTTTTTTTTTTCACTAGAAATTTCTAGATGAATTTGCATATTCATTGAGTCGTCATGATCATTTGCATATCAACACATATTACATAAGAGTTTTATATTAAAGAGAAAAATAATAGAATATTTTCTTATTTCTCATAGAAAGAATTCTCATAGGAAATCAAGTCTTTGGTCACAGCACCACAATTTGAGATTTGGGATTTCTGGGATTTTGTGTAGGAGGCTTGTAAAGACAGTGAGAATGGCATAAAAGTGATGTGAAGATGATTTACGTCTTAGATTTTCCTAAAAAAAAAAAAAACTGCCTTAAATTGAATCTCTATGAAAGGGTTAATTACCAATAAATCTGATTTTCTTTATTTTACTCTATGGATCTTTTGATTTCCAATGGACGTGATTGTGTGTGTGTGTGTGTGTGTGTGTTTGTGCATGTGCCTGTGGGTTTTTTGCTCTGGGGAAGTTTGGAAAACGAGCACCACTCACTACAACATCTGTTAATGATTTGGCAGATGTGAGAATGCGAGGAGGGGGCCGTTCCCCGTACAACAGGAGCAGCATTGTGTTGAGGCTAATTTGTGCACTGCGTTGGGCTTTTTTTTTAATCCCGCTGGGTTGGGGTGTGTTCAGTGTTCTGACTCGTGCTGAAGGCCTCTGACGACAGCCTTAGCGCCACACAGTGTTATTGTAGCCTTTGAACCTTCTCTCACTCAGCTCCCACAATCCTCTTCATATAGGATAAGGTCGAAGGTCAGCTTGGCTTCTCAGCCTGACAGTTTGCTGTAAAGAAAGCGTCACTCATTAAAACCGGAGTAAAAACACACAGCGGCCAAATTTCTGACAAAATATGATGGATATGATATGAAGTTTTAAGGTGGAATCAATGATGCCAGCTCTTTTCACTGGAACATAGCTGATGCATGCTCAAAAACCTCGCTACAAGTTTCCAGATGATGTCATGCGCTAATTTGCATATTCAGTGAATCGTTTGTTTATCAGAATGTGTTATATAGGATTTAAACTAGGAGGAAACTAACTATTTACATATTTACAACGCTGACAAAATGAAGCGGTGGTAATGAGCAGTCAGGAAGATTTTATTACTGTAAATATTACAAAGAAGAGCAGTGATTGGTCGTCAGGAACAATGGTGAGTAGTGATTGGTTGAGAGAGCTGAGAGGGAAAGTTCACTCGACTCACCACTAGTGTGTAAAGCTGACAACCAATCCCTGATCATCATTCCTCCCAATGACCAATCACTGCTCACCATTGTTCACCATCTCTCTCAACGACCAATCAGGAATACCATTGTTCCTGATTGGTCATCAGGAAAAATGGTGAGCAGTGATTGGTCATCAGGAACAATGGTGAGCAGTGATTGGTCTTCAGGAACAATGGTGAGCAGTGATTGGTCACCAAGAAGAATGGCGAACAGTGTTTGGTCGTCTGGAACAATGGTAAGCAGTGATTGGTCATTGGGAAGAATGATGATTAGGGATTGGTCATTAGGAAGAATGGCAAACAGTGATTGGTCATTGGGAAGAATGATGATTAGGGATTGGTTGTCAGCTATAAACGCTAGTGGTGAGTCGAGTGGACTTTCTCTCTCAGCTCATATAAACCAGCAGCCATGTTGTGAGCTGTATCGAGTGCAGGACCATCGCTAACATCTGCTTAAAAAGTTCCTAGGTGTATCGCTAGCCTCTTTTCTTTTACATAAAGTCGTTAAAAGGGTCTAAAAATTCCCCAAATCTAGTGACTAATTTGGCAACACTGGCTGTAATCTGGGTGAAGTAGCTGGTTAATGCTTCACTAAAATCAATAAAACCTAGACGAGGTCAGTTAGCATCACCTAATCTGGTCATTATTAGCATTACAATAGCATTTTTAGGTACTCAGTTTAGCTATGCTGGAGTGAATTTGTACAAACTAAATGCTGTGGGAAAACTTGTGAAAGAAAAGCTCAACGTCTCATGTCAGTGGATTTGAAGAAAAAAAAGCAGTTAGCCCATTTTCTGGTGAAAGACACGGAAATCACAGAGAGAAATGGACGGATGGTTGAGGACTGGTGTCCTGATGAGCACTGCTGCTTCTCCTAACCTCAAAGCCCCGCCTCATTTTCACCCAGATGCCGGCGTCTAAATTGGTTCCCACCCACTCAGTCAAAGGCCTATTGTGTTACACTTAGCTGGGTTTAGGGGTCAAATTGTTGGAGCAGATCACATGACACACTTCCTTCATCTTACCCATTCTTTCTTTTCCTCATTGTAATCTTTACAGATATTCAACTAGGAGTTCAGCTTTCCATGTTTTTATATTTAGAGTCTGATTACTTCTGTATAAAACATATTTTGAGGCGGGGCTAATTATATAAACTCAATGTGTCAATAAATCATCAATAAATAATTTCCTGTGAAATCCTTTTACCAGGGAATCAAAATATGGATGTAACAAACCACTCCGTGTCGTTCTGTTTTAGTAAAATAATCAGTGATGGTGTGGTGTGATGAAGCGGAGTTACTGTAACCACCCTGAAGTTGATTATTTTTCTATAACAGCACGTCCCCAAGTGTTTTATTCCGCTTATACCACAGCAATTTACCAACGGCACGTCATACTTTTTATCTGAAAGGAGAAACAAGTTAGTTCCTGTTGTCACTTACGTTAGAGCAGCTAGAAACACTCGTTCCCTCACCAGCCTCACTTTCTCTCTCTTTTGAGGTTAATAAGACAAAAAAAAAACCGCAGCTTTTTACGCATGTTACTGAGAAACCGCAAGAGAAGCGTAAACTCCTCTGTCCTGAAGATGTCAGAAAACTTAAAGTTACAGCTTTACTTCTGGCTTTTACAAAGCGCTGACACTGGAGACTCCTTCCCTGAATGCCAAATAAACACATTTCTCCTTGCAGAAAATTTCATTATATCAATGATTTGTAAATCTGTTTACGTGGAGCATCTGCTGTACACGTTCCTGTGAATGATCCATAATTCCACCGTGCTGTCGTATATAAGATCACGGAATTCAGTTATCAGTGCTTTCTAGAGCTTTATTTTGGTGTCCAGCCTGATAAATGTGGATATCTGACAGGTCTGCAGCGCACCTGGGGATCAGCGCGTTGTTTCTGAGGTCTGTGTATTGAGCATCGAGGCGTCTCGTCTGTACTGTTTCCACTGGGCAACGTTTGCTGGAAAGAGATAAAATGTGAGGTTTTTTTCCAGAGTGAATACAATCCAAGGTACCTTTCTATGGTGTCTCGAGTTGCTTTGAAGTCACTTTCGTACCTTTCCAGAGATTTTAGCTCGGACAAATAAACAAATCCGCACTCTGTGTTTTGGGAATAAATATTTAGTCACATTATCCTGGTTCATCTGAGGCCAGTATTACACATTCCTTCTCCACGGGTTCTAAAATGCATGCATGATTTTTATTCCTGGTTTAAACCTGCATGAGCGTTCATGAATGCTGGTGCACAGCTCTGTGTGTGTGTGTGTGTGTGTGTGTGTGTGTGTTCACATGCTGATTGAATACACACCTGTACTTCCGATTTAAAAGCACACCCTTTGATGGAATATGGCATGCGTTGGCTGTGAACCTGTCGAGCGAGAGGCTAATTACGCCACGCTGCTTCATACAGGGGTCTGTTCTTTTCATGTACAAAGCAGCGACATTAAAGCTGAAGTCATACCCGAACACTGAGGTCTACATGCTGCTGTTTCATCCATTTCTCTCAATTTTAGTATTTAATCCTGGTGCTGAAATTTAGCGTCTTTTCCACTCTCATACAAGTCCTCTAAGTTTCCAAGTCTATTTATCTAGTCTGATCTGAAGTCAAGTAAGAACCCAAATGATTCTCCAGTTAACCAGATTATACAAAAATGATTAAATAATTCTCAAAACAGAATATGACTAAAGGTTGTAACTTATAATTTTCAACCTTTCACTAGGAAAAAAACAAAGAAAATGTCCCAGGAGTCTCCTCAACTCCAAGTTCAGCAAGTGACATTAAATCAACATGGCCGCTCACAGCATGAAGAGTAAACACAGAAGTGCTTCTTACCTGTAAAGGAGTTATACTGGTATAACTGAGAAGTTAAATCTGTAACACGTCTCAGTTACTTGGCTAGCTTGTTGCACACAGAGAGGTTGAAAACGATGTAATTTGAGCTCTGACTTCACACTTCCACGGTTATTTGAACGCAGTGATAGAGTGTGTTCTCACATGTTCAAATCTGTAACAATGCCATGAATCAATTTGTTTTAAAAAAAAAAAAAATCACAAAAGCTAATGCCAGATTTAAAAAACATCTGTGATTGATGATATGCTTAATAAGTTTTCTGTAAGGAGAAATGTGTTTATTTAACCTTTACGGAAGGAGTCTCCAGTGTCAGCGCTTTGTAACAGTCAGAGATAAAGCTGTATCTAAGGTTTCCGACTTCTTCAGGACAGAGGAGTTTACACTTTGCATGTTTTGAGAGAAAAAAGCAAGGCTGGTGAGGGAGCGACTCTTCATAGCTGCTGTAATGTAAGTGAGAACAGGAACTAATTTGATTCATGGACTTGTAATTAAAAAAAAAAAAAATCCCCACATTTATTTCTTGAATATCTTGTTTCTCTGAGTATTATATATTTTTGTTTTTCTCTCTGAAGTTTATGAATATGAATCAGCTCTTCGTCTGCCTGCCAGTGTGTGTTTTGACCTCTGATGGAACGACTACAATACCAGGAATTCCCCCTAATAAACGTTATGAGTGAACACTTGTGATCTGCCGTGTCATTCCCGCTTGTCACGCCGTCTCTAAACACAGTTCTGCCCTGGTGTTTTTGGTTTTCCTGAATTTTTCCATCATCTCTTTACACTCAGGACTCAGTCTTTACATTTACCACGAGCTATAGCACACCACAACGTATTTTATTTCTCTTAAACCATAGCAATTTGTCAAGAATTATTATTATTTTTTTAATTTATGAGATCAGGGTTTAAATCGAATACTTGCCCATCCTGAATAACATGTAACCCTAAGCTTCATGACAAGAAAGGAGGAAAAGAAACCACTTTTCTCATTGATGTATCACTCACAACAAACTCACAAGCCGTTATTCGTCCATCACTCCCTGTTTAATTCCTTAACACATGGACGTTGGCAGAAAGACACACACAGGTGAAGTCCAGTTAAACTATAAATAGTGCCACTCGGTTCCTGTAGGCCTCATAAACCGCACGCGGCTGCTTTCTCGCTCTTCTCACCGCATGTGGCCTCATTTGTCATATCTGTGGTTGGTAACTAAATTTAAGATGGAAAAAAAACGAGTCAGAGTGTGAGGGAATGCTAAAGCTTACCGCAATGTGCACAATTTGGCAACCGTATGAAAGGCGCTGCGCTGAGTTCTATTAAAGAAGGGATTAGACAGGACAGAGACTCCACAGAGAGAAGTGTGTGTGTGTGTGTGTGTGTGTGTGTGTGTGTGTGTGTGTGTGTGTGTGGTGTGATGTAGCGGAGTTACTGTTACCACCCTGAAGTTGATTCTATAAAAGCATGTCCCCGTGTGTTTTATTCCTGTTGTATCACAGCAATTTAACATTTTTTATTCATTAAAGGTACTTTTTATCTGTTTACAGTTGCATTTAATCTCTGTGAAACTAGTTAGTTTCAGCCTTTTTTTTTCTTTCTTGGAGTTAATAAGACAAAAAAAGCACAGCTTGTCATGTTACTGAGAAACCGCAAAGAAGATGTTGGAAAACTTCCAGTTACAGCTTTACCTCTGAGTGTTACAAAGCACTGACACTGGAGACTCCTTCCATAAATGATAATTAAACAGATTTCTCCTTATAGAAAACTTCATTATTTCTACATTTTTAAAAAAAAATCTGTTTATTATTAGTGGAACGTCTGCTGTACACGTCCCTGTGAATGAGCTGTTGCTATAGAAACAATGACGTATTAGCTGCGGTTCTAGAAAATTAATCAACATCTTCTGTAAAAAACGATGCATGCTAATGACCACAGAAAGAAGATAAGAGAGCGAAGTCTTTTCAGATTTCTTTCAGATATAAAGAATGGATTAATAAGTTGTGAAGTTATTTCTATAGTTAAATGTGTGCTTTGTACTTGGATCAGTTACTTTATTGTCCTCATGTTTGATGCAGGTTAAATAATACTTAACATTTTGTTCATTTATATAAAGGAACCTCATTTACTTAAGAGCATTCTATGTAGTTTTTTACAAAATTGTAGAGATAATGACTAGGGAACCGTTTTAAACACAGCAATAAAGTGTGCACTTTATCAAAATTTTGGTTTATGTAGAAATATATTTGGTTATTTTTGAGAATTGGAACCACCGAGACTTTGTTAATCTGGGCAGATTTTTATGAATCAGATTTGACATTATTTGGTTCACTATTTAAATGCAGAAGCAGAATAGTTTCAGGACTAAACATTCACCATCCATTTATAATCACACACTGAACATCTGGAACGGGCCGATGGAAATAAACGTGGCTTTATTTTAGAGGGAAAAAGATTGAAACTTACTGGAGGTTACAGGGTTCACGTTAGAGAGAAAATGAAGCATTTGGTTCCTGATAATGTGTTTTTCTAGAAATATTTCTACACCACAGAGCTGTTGAATTCTGGATTGTGATTGGTCAGAAGGTGTTGATGAATGTTCTATAACAGCAGCTCTGACAGTAGTGCAGGTTTATATTAATGCACTCGTTATCATTTCTACAGTAACAGCTCATTCACAGGGACTTCACATAAACGGATTAAAAAATGCACGTCATCGTTGATATGATGAAGTTTTCTCTAAGGAGATGTTTATTCAGTATTTATGGAAGGAGTCTCCAGTGTCAGCGCTTTGTAACAGTCAGAGGTAAAGCTGTAACTTTTCCGACATCTTCAGAACAGAGGAGTTTACGCTTCGTGATTTCTCAGTAACAACAAACTGCGTTTTTTGTCTTATAAACTTGAGGGACTGGCTGTTTATAGCTGCTATAACGTAAGTGAGAACAGGAACTAACTTGTTTCACAGTCATTAAATGTAACTATAAAAGGATGAAAGTATGATGTGTTGTTCTTTATTAAATACAATGCTTTAACTGTTGGCTTACTGCTGTGGTATAAGAGGAATAAAACACTTGGGGACATGCTGTTATAGGAAAATAATCACCTTCAGGGTGGTTACAGTAACTCCGCTTCATCACTGTAACACTGTGAGTTTACTTCCTGTCTGGCTTTGATGCTTTGCCAGGTCTTCCTGTATCTGCTCCCTCAGGTATCCTGGTCTGGCATTCCAGGAAGGTCTCGGCCCGACTTTAACCCGCGTAAGGAGTTGGCTTTCTAAAGCCTCATTCGCTCTACAGGAAATTGAGAAAACCTCTGGACTGACCCTCGCTGCGCTGGGGCTGGTTCGATGATTTTTATTAAGCTCTTCCTCTGTTTGAAGTTTTTGTCTTTTTTTTGTTTTTTGTCTACAGTTTGACAACGCCACCTGCTCAACGGCTATAAAAACAGTTTGGGAACCTTTCAGACCAGAAGGCTTACATTTCTCTCTGCTTCATTTCACAACATCGCAATGCTAAATGCTCTCTTAGCTTTTTTCCCCTCAGAAACGTGGCCCATCCTGTCAGTTTATCTGCTTTTGGCCGAGCTTGTGGTATGCAAAGTGCTGCCAGACTTACACAGCTTAGATAAAGCTGAAAATTTCCACTTAAATTATTTTGAGGTGTTGTGCGGTGTGACGTTTAATGTGTGGCAGTTCTTTAGCGAGGTGATTGGACCCCTTTGCATTAGTAATTTAAACCCTGCAGTTATTTGAGAAAGTTGGAGAGATGTCTTTGTGAAGATCCTGAAATAAACGGATGAACCTGAGGTACTGAGGTTCCGCTTCATGATTCTGGTGGTCAGAAGCTTGCTTGGTTTTACTGATTGTGGAACTTCAGTCTCAGGTTCTGATTGAAAATGTTTAGTGCTTTGCTTAGTCTAAAACATTAGAAGAAGATAACTTAGACTTTAGGATGGAAAAAAGATGACTCTTTCTATGTAACTCATATTCGGTGAGGAGAAATAATTTTTTTTTTATTCCAGTGGATACAGAATATTCACTTCAAATTTACACACATCATTTTCTCAATTGAGAAAAGCTACTGAGCATGTACCTTAAACATCCCTGTCAGAGAAATAACTGACAGGTGGAAAGTTAATGGAACCACAACTGATCTTCAAGGACAGGTGAACCACGCAAAATTTCACAACATGTTCTCAGACTAATGAGAATAAAGGTAAGAAAGAAGCCAGCAGTCATTTAAAAAGAGTTGCAGGACGACCTGAAAGCAGCAGAATTACACAGAGTTACACAGAGTTACACAGAGAACAATAAGCAGTGAACTGCACCACAATCATCTCTGTTCCTACACCTCACGCTGAACTCCTCTGCTAAGAAAAGAACCCCAGAGATGTGCATCTTAAAGCATTTAGACAAATCAGAACTCTTTTGGAACAATATACTCTGGTCAGATGACATGAAACCCTTTGTCTTTAATTGAGCTCAATGTGTTTAGAGAAAAAAGTTTTTTTGCGTATGATCCCAAGAACACCATACATGCAGTGAAGCACGGTGGTGGGAGCATCATGACCTGAGGCTTCTTCTCTGCAAACGCTACCGGGGCATTACACATCATCGAAGGAAACATGAATGGAGCGATGTAGCAGGACATAGTATTAGAGGAGAATTCAATCTCATCTGCCAAAAAAACTAAATCTTGGGACAGGAAGATGGACGTTTCAACAAGACACCGAGCCCAAACATACAGCCCCAATAGCTCAAGACTGGTTTCTAAAAGGTGTTTGAATGGCCTGGCCAATCTCCTGACTTTATTCATGGAGGATTTTGAAATTGTGAGTCCATCAGAGGGAGACTCTTGAGAACCTTGAAGACTATTTGCTGAGAGGACTGGGACAAAACTGAACCACAACGCTGCAAAAACAAGCTAATTACTGTAACAATTTCTAATTACTTCTTACCGTACGCCTCTCGAAGCTGTAAGTGGCAACAACGGCTTTTCAACAAAGTACGTAATAGTGTTCATTTGTGATATCTGAATACTTTTTATCTATTAATTTCATTTAAAAAATATATAGATATCCTTGTTTATGCTTATGAAGACATATGTTTTTGGTCATATTTATAAATATAAGAACACAAGTGTCTGAATATATCTATTTCGATTTCTAATGATATCTATTTCTCCTCACTTTGATTATAATGCTTTGTAAGTAACGGCAACGATTCCGCTTTTATAAAGCTCTATTCAATTCAATTCAATTCATTTTTATTTGTATAGCGCTTTTTACAAAGGTCATTGTCTCAAAGCAGCTTTACACAAACAAAAGTAGAGTGAAGTGTGTGTGTGTGCCGTCTCTGATGAGCAAGCAGGGCGACGGTGGCAAGGAAAAACTCCCTGAGATGGTGATAGGAAGAAACCTTGAGAGGAACCAGGCTCAACAGAGAACCCATCCTCATATGG
>NC_069725.1:1290446-1327946 GCF_027358585.1 Pangasianodon hypophthalmus
TCTCTTTTTTTCAAATTCAAAGTCAGAATTTTATTTAAATAAAAATATTAACATTTGTTTGGATACAGACTTTGGGAACAAATTAGAAAACAAATGCAGAAATAAATAAATAGAACCAAATGTACATACATTCACCAATACAGTCAAAAAGAAACACTAGTGATGACACTTATAGAGCCCTGAGAGGAAAAAAATTAATAAATTTATGATAATAAATACATTTCTTTCTCTTGAAGCTAATAAGACTAAGCTAAAAAAATAAAAATGCAGCTTGTATTTTGTTACCGAGAAACTGCAAAATAGCGTAAACTCCTCCATCCTGAAGAAAGTTACAGCTTTACCTCTGACACTGGAGACTCCTTCTGTAAACGTTAAATAAAACCATTTCTCCTTACAGAAAACTTCACCACGTCAATGATTTTTTAAAATCTGTTTATTATCAGCGGTGCTTCCGCCGTACGATTCCCTGTGAACGAGCTGTTACTATAGAAACGATAACGTATTAGACGAGTGCGTTAATGTAAACCTGCGCTACTGTCAGAGCTGCTGTTCTAGAAACCTGTGAGAAACTGTGAGGGAAAAAATACATCCATGTGACTTTGAAATCCACATTTAACCAAATTAATAACTTTATTCACTTTATTTCTCCTACTGTAAGGACACTCCAGGTCACGGTTTTCAGAATGGCGCTCAAACCCCCCTGTAATAGTGTCTGTCTCTGAGCAACCAAAAAAAAACAAAAAAAAAAAACGATTGCAGTAGAGACTAAAAAATGAACGAAAGAAAGGAAGTAATAAAAAAAGAAAAAAGAAGGAGGATATTCATTGAAAATCTGCACGTTTACTTCTGTCTTGTCCTGCTGTTCCTTGATGAAGATAGATAGATAGATAGATAGATAGATAGGTAAAGAGGAAGAATGAATAAATGAATGAAAGATAATGCCATATAAAAATCTAAAACAAAATTTACAAAGAAAGAAACAAATAACAAAACAAACAAGCAAACAAAGAAATGGAGTGATGAGCAAGAGAAATAAATACAGGAAAGAAAAAAGAGAAAATTGTAGATGCATTTAAAATGTAAATACATTTGCTTTCACTTGAAAAGTGGTTTCTTGTTGAAAAAGGAAATAAAGCAAAAAAAAACGATTGCAGCACAGACTAAAAAATGAATGAAAGAAAGGAAGTAATAAAAAAGAAAGAAAAAAGAATGAGGATATTCATTGAAAATTTGCATGTTTTCCTTTATCTTGTCCTGGTGTTCCTTGTTGAAGATAGATAGATAGATAGATAGAGTAAGAGTAGAGATAGAGTAGAGTAAGAAAGAAAGAGTAAGATGAAAAGAAAAAACAGAAAAAGAAAGAAGAAGCGATGAAAGAAATAAAGAAAGAAAAAGGGAAAGTAAGAAAAAAGGAAATAAATAAATAAATAAATAAATAAATAAAGACCAAGAGAGAGAAAGAGATTGGGGGGGGGGGGGGGGGGGGGGAGTTTTGGTATGTGAAGATAGATAGATAAAAATAGAAATAAAGAAAGGAAGAGGACAATAAATAAAAATCGAACTTACTAGTTTTTGTTTTCATTTTATTACCTTGGTTTTCCAAGAAAGAAAGAAAGAAAGAAAGACAAATAACTAGATGAATAAAGCTTTGATGTCAACTTTTCATCGTTTTAACTTTTAAGATTTCAGAAAAGGGAAGAACAAAAGAAAGTAAGAAAGGAGACGCCTCCAGCGATAACAGAAGAAACGTAGGTGGAGTTTCTGCTCTGAGGTTGTGTGTGACGTGTGATGTGTGTAAGAGTCTGACAGCAGGTGATTAAATACAGCGACTGCATTCGAGAGCTGTCTGTAACGTCACTGTAACACGCGGCTGCGCAGAACTGACGGCTGTGAATTCAATTCCTCACTTCACGTGTCGCTTTCGCAGACTCCTGATGGACACCAGCATCCACGTGAGCTCCTTCTTCACCCAGACTTCAGCAATGACGTCTGTGAGGAATTCACCAAGAAACATGTTAATGAAATCACACCCCTTTAAAAAAAAAAAAGATTACCTTCTGTGTATGGAAGTGATTAAGCGAGGTAGATAAGAGCGCTTACCCTAAACCATCTGCAGATGTTTCATGGTTAAGGAGAAGGAGGAATTTGGACCAAAGTCCAATCTAAATTAGGAAAAACTTTACCAGTGGTGTTGTAAATCAGCGTGGACTTTTAATTTTAATTTAAAAACGAATGTGGATTAGATTAAAGTAGAACATGAGTCAACTACAAAATGCAAAGAATCAAATTAAAGTAAAAATGAACAAAAGATCCAGGTTTCCTTTTTCCTCCATGGGGGCTTGGTGTAACGGGATAAACAATGTAACAAGATAAACTGTGTAACAAGATAAACTGCATAATAAATTAAATGATGTAAAAAGAAAAATGGTGTAACAGGATAAACAGCATAACAAGATAAATGCTGTAACAAGATAAATAGTGTAACAAGGTAAATGATGTAATAAGATAAACTGTGAAACAGGATAAATGGTGTAACAACACATGATATAACAAGATAAACAGTCTAACGGGATAAATGATGTAACAAGATAAATGGTATAACGATGATGTAACGGGATGAACTGTGTAAGAAGATAAATGGTGAAATGGGATAAACAGTCTAACGAGATAAATGATGTAACGGGATAATTTTTGTAACAAGGTAAATGATGTAACAAGATAAACTGTGTAACAGGATAAACGGTGTAACAACAAATGATGTAACAAGATAAACAGTCTAACGAGATAAATGATGTAACAAGATAAATGGTGTAACGATGATGTAATGTAACGGGATGAACTGTGTAACAAGATAAACGGTGTAATGGGATAAACAGTCTAAAAAGCTAAATGATGTAACAAGATAAATGGTGTAACAGGATAATTTTTGTAACAAGGTAACAACAAATGATATAACAAGATAAACAATATAACAAGATAAATGATGTAACAAGATGAACTGTCTAACGGGATAAATGATGTAACAAGAAAAATGGTGTAACGACGATGTAATGTAATGGGATAAACAGTGTAAGAAGATAAACAATGTAACGGGATAAACGGTGTAAGAAGATAAATGGTGTAACAAGATAAACAGTGTAACAGGATAAACAGTGTAACGGGATAAACAGTGTAAGAAGATAAACAGTGTAACGGGATAAACAGTGTAATGGGATAAACAGTGTAATGGGATAAACAGTGTAAGAAGATAAACAGTGTAATGGGATAAACAGTGTAAGAAGATAAACGGTGTAACGGGATAAACAGTGTAATGGGATAAACAGTGTAAGAAGATAAACGGTGTAACGGGATAAACAGTGTAATGGGATAAACAGTGTAAGAAGATAAACAGTGTAATGGGATAAACAGTGTAAGAAGATAAACGGTGTAACGGGATAAACAGTGTAATGGGATAAACAGTGTAAGAAGATAAACGGTGTAACGGGATAAACAGTGTAATGGGATAAACAGTGTAAGAAGATAAACAGTGTAATGGGATAAACAGTGTAAGAAGATAAACGGTGTAACGGGATAAACAGTGTAACGGGATAAACAGTGTAATGGGATAAACAGTGTAACGGGATAAACAGTGTAATGGGATAAACAGTGTAAGAAGATAAACAGTGTAATGGGATAAACAGTGTAAGAAGATAAACAGTGTAATGGGATAAACAGTGTAAGAAGATAAACGGTGTAACGGGATAAACAGTGTAAGAAGATAAACAGTGTAACGGGATAAACAGTGTAACGGGATAAACAGTGTAATGGGATAAACAGTGTAAGAAGATAAATGGTGTAACGGGATAAACAGTGTAAGAAGATAAATGGTGTAACGGGATAAACAGTGTAAGAAGATAAACGGTGTAACGGGATAAACAGTGTAATGGGATAAACAGTGTAAGAAGATAAACAGTGTAACAGGATAAACAGTGTAACGGGATAAACAGTGTAATGGGATAAACAGTGTAAGAAGATAAACGGTGTAATGGGATAAACAGTGTAAGAAGATAAACAGTGTAAGAAGATAAACAGTGTAAGAAGATAAACGGTGTAACGGGATAAACAGTGTAAGAAGATAAATGGTGTAACGGGATAAACAGTGTAAGAAGATAAACGGTGTAACGGGATAAACAGTGTAAGAAGATAAACGGTGTAACGGGATAATCCGTGTAACAAGATAAACGATGTAACAAGGATGTAATGTAAAGGGATAAACAGTGTTTTCTCCAAGCAGCTGCTAGCAATCAGCTCTGATCACATCCAAAAACACATCTCTCTGAAGAGCTGTAAGTGAAAGTGAAAGAAACATTTATACAGAACTCAAGTCCCTCTTCTCATTCGCCGAGTCTGTTTATCATTTACTCATCTCGGCTCAAACAGCTTCCCGAACATCTGACTGAGGGAACGTACCATCTTCATAAACAGCTAAAGTTTTTATTTAGTGTTCGAGTGACGTGATGGCACGAAGCAAAAGTGTGGTCTGGTATTTTATAAGAATGAGGTTTAGTGGTAAAGGAGAAAAGTAAAGATAGCGGTAAAAAAGAAAAAGAAAGAAAGAAAGGTTGGATGTTATCACAAATATGGCTTTTGCTTTGTCATTATGGGGTATGGAGTGTAGATTGATGTGAAAAAAAGTTTTTAAACATTTTAGCATAAGGCTGCAACATAATAAAATGTGAAAAAAACGAAGAGATCTGAATACTTTCTGAATGCGCTGTACGTTAGCTAGTGGAGTCGATGCTAGTCTAAGCTGGCATTAGCAAAGGAAACAGCCAATGTTAGCAAAGTAGTGAAACTTACATCAACATTATTCATCAAATTAGATGAAGTTCATCAGGACGCGCCTCACTATAAACGACATTTTACTGAGGTAGGGCCGGGACGCTCATCCTCAACTTCCACACTGGATTAGCCATCTTCACACACACACACACACACACACACAGATAGCTATACCGATAACTACACTGTGTAGCATGAAAAGGTCAATAAACATGAATTAACATGATTCTTGATAGTTTATTTTCTACATTGATAAACTTAATACTTAAGTAAAGTATAAATATCCCAAAATACTACCTAAGTACAGTAATGAAATACGATTACTCAAGTATGTTGCCTTTCTGCCTGTGAGTGTGGATGCTGTTATCAGACTGAGGGTTCTCCGTGGGTTCTCCGTGGGTTCTCCTGCGACCTCTTAAACAACCTCAGCAGTAAATTGGCCTTCTCTGTTTGTTACAGTGACTCGTGAATTGAGAGTAAACGCCGGCGTGTAAACAGAGAGAACCTCTCACCGAGGTAACACGTGTAAACACACACTGGCTGTTAGCTGCTGCTCCGTCTCCATCTGTGCTTCCATTTATGTTACATATACATTTTTACATTTTTATATATTCACATATTTATATTTATATGTTTTCCTGAATGATGTCTTAATGGATCAGACGGGTGAGTCCTAAAGAGTCTAATAAAAAATCAAAAATGTAGAAATGTTGCCTCTGAAAGTAACTAAAATGGAGTAAAAAAAAAAAAGAAAGGACACACACAATTAAATTAAATTAAGTTAAATTAAATTATTCATGTTTTTTAGTTTGTGGAACAATGACAGCTGGCAGTCTCGTATCAATGCACACCTTCCTCTTCAAACATTAGACACAAAAATATTATTAATATTATTAAAGTCTATTAATTAAGATCCAAATCTAGTAATTACTAAACTGTAAAAAAAAAATTAGGATGAAACAAAACATAAAAATCAAAGTAAATCTGAAAAAAATTCTTACATTATTCATTAATTAAATTAATTAAATCCTAAATATATGCAAATAAATATATAAATATACAACATAAATATATAACAAATAGCTGGTTGCTAAGTAGATGAAAATATATGCACATGTAGAATTTTAATAAATGTAAAAAATAAATAAATAAATAAGTAAATCAATAAGCAAGCAACTACAATGGTCAATCAAAGATATATTTAGAGCTTATGAATACAATGAAAAATTATTTTTAAAAAAATACAATATATGAAGTTAGCCAATATTACTGAATGTAAGTTGTTCAGTATAAAGTTGATTATGTTTAATTCATTAATAAATACAGAATTTTTCTGTTTTTCACTAGATTTCAGTCTCCTGAGTGATGAAGGTTGATGTGTAAACGCAGCTTTAGTGGAAAATGTGGCTTTTAATGACTTCTTATTTGGCTTTAGAGGTTTGGTGTGGAATGAAGTGGTGGAGAAACCCGAAAGCGAAACGTGTTTCACCACCTGAGTGAGATTTATAGACGTGGGATTACGGAAAGAGAGAGCTGGAGGGTAGAAGTGTAGAAAAAAAAAGAGGGCGGGAATAAAAAAAAAAGAGGAAATCTGGGGCTGATTGCAAAGGCTTGGAGGTCTGAAGTGGAAATGCATGAATGAATAATCAAGTGTGATGAAAATGTGTCATTTTACACCATTAGATAATAAATAATAAATGACTACAAATGCTCCAGGAACATTTCTACTCTATCTTTATTAAAAATGCCAAAAATCTAGCTGGCTATATAACTGCTAGTCAACGAGCTTGCAAAGGCGGTGTTACCGTTTTCTCAGTAATTTATTCGAGAAGGCAAACTTAGCTAAGTTAGAATGCAGGTTCTGATGCTTAAAGTATCCACCATGTTGTGCAGCTGCAAATCTCAGGTTTATTATATTAATGCGCTCGTTCTAATACGTTATCGTTTCTATAGTAACAGCTCATTCACAGGGACGAGTACAGCGGACGCTCCACTAATCATACACAGATTAAACACGTGTGTAATCGCTGACGTGGTGAAGTTTTCTGTAAGGAGAAACGTGTTTATGTAACATGTATGGAAGGAGTCTCCAGTGTCAGAGGTGAAGCTGTAACTTGAACTTTTCCGACATCTTCAGGACGGAGGAGTTTACGCTTCTTTGCGGTTTCTCGGTAACGTGCATAACAAGCTGCGTTTTTTTTGTGTTATGAACTTGAAGAGAGAGAAAAAATCGATTGAATGACTTACAGAAACAGAATACAGACTTACAGAATCTAAAACTTGATTAAGATGAATTAATATTTTAAGCTTTTTATAAGGGGAATTGTTTCAGCATGAATGCTAACGTTTTTAATTGTTTCGTAGTGCTGTTATTTGTGTCCAGATGTTGTTTGTGTCAACTATTGCGTGACTTCTTGGCCAGGTTTCACTTGAATTGTAGGTGTATATTTTGACAGTTTATCATTTTTTTTTTCGGAAGAAAGGACAACCTCATTGCAAAGGCAGTGGCCAGTGAACCACGGATGCTCAAACATTTCTCATCATTATTACATCACTCCATCATCAAAAGTTTGAACTATGACTCCCGTATTCGGCTCCAAAGATGCCGATATCGTTCCGACGTCTTCTAGCTGCTTTCCCTCCGTCTTTCCTCTTCAAACGCTCACACCTCCCCCTGCTGGTCACCTTTTTTTAGCTTTTAATTTTTTCGTATTTCGCACTTTACTATGAAGACTGGAAACGGAAAATGAGAAAAAGCTGAGAATTCAGGATTCGGATGTTTGTTTTATGTAAAACAATCTGTATTTTGTTTTGTGGAAATAAAATGGAAAATAGCTTTTCTTTTTGTTTTTTCTTGTTTATTTCAAAACAGATAGAACGAGCGATGCACGGATTGAAATGGAGCGAGCCTTTCAGCAACTTTTGAGCTGTTTTGCTGCTTCACATCATTGATCTTTAACTGCTTTAACTGCTTGACTAAAGAGAGAGGGACTGAAAGAGGGAAAGACAGAGGGAGAGAGAGAGAGAGAGAGAGAGAGAGAGAGAGAGACACATACACACACACACACACATCCTGACTGTCTCGTGTTGGCTTACACTGAGGGAGGGTTATGCAAATCCAGCAGCCGGCCCCTATTGGGGGAGTAACAAGCAAACTGCTGCTGTTAGTCCAAGCTCACACACACTCTTACACACACTCTTACACACTCACACACACTCACACACAGCTGACTGAGACATAAAGAGAGAGAAAGCAACTGCTGAACCCATCACAACACTTCTATCTCCTGTACGTACCTGCTGTTCCTTTCCTCCTTCTCTTCTTTCTTGCTCTACCTTTCCGGAGCAGATCTCTTCTTCTCACGTTCTAACTCTTTTATTAAAGGACTCTCAGAGGTTCTCGGATGCAGAAAGGATGGTTCTAGAGCAGCAGATGTTTCACCGGGATCTGTACTCCTCCTGTGTCTGAAGGAGTGCGTGCTTCACTGGAGGATTTAATAAGTAACATAAACTCCTCATGACTACAGCACAGCTGATTCTCGCACCGCAGAACCGCAGAACCACAGAACCACAGAACCACAGAACCCTCCATCCTTCACTCACTTCTCATCTGAAATATGAAGTGTGCACTTTGCTGCCTCGCTCTGCTGCCTCTTTTACTGGGACTCAGTTTGGTGGATGCCAAAGGAACGTTCTATGGAAACCCCTACAGATATAATCTGTACAAGGCTGGAGCCGGTCCACATTTTAATCCGGGCAAACCCATGACTCGGCACAAGTAAGTACCCAAAATCTGTAGACGCTTCTAAAGAAATAAAAAAAATTGTTCACTTTTGATTTTAGTTCTAGTATAAATCTTTGGTGTCTGATGTTCGCTTCTTGTGCTAAAAAATATAAAGCTAAAAGGGTTCCTCAAGAGTTCTTTTGATAGTTTTTTGGATGGTTCTGCTCACAACCATCTCTGACAGCAAAGCACTCTAATATAGGTAGTACTGGACATAGGACCTTTAAGAGTTCCCCAGAGGTGAAACTGTAGAAAAGTATAGAAGTGCCTTTTTTCCAAGAGCGTCAAACAGTTAACCATCCAAATAACCCTTGAGGAAACATTTTTCTTAGAATGCAGAGCACTTAACAAACCATTTAAGCTTTCAAAGAAACCTTGAGGAACCAAGGTAGAACTGTTAATCATCCAAAAAATTTTAAGGAACTCTTTTCTCAAATAATGTTGAACTGTTAACCATCCAAAAAACCTTTAATGAACCATACGTGTAGAGCAGTTGAACATTTTTCTCATAAGAATGTAAAACTGTGAGGAACTTTCTTTTCTGCTAGTGTAGAATGGTCCACCATCCAAAAACTCTTAAGGAGCCATTTTAAAGAGTGTAAAGCTAAAGTTATAGCTACCAAAGAACCTTGTGGAGCTCTTTTTTGTTTTTAGTGTGTAACAGTTAATCATTTTTCTTCTAAGAGTGTATGATCTTGAGTAACCCTTTTTTTTTCTAAGAGTGTAGAACTTTTAACCATCCAAAGAACCTCCACTACCCACAATTTGTAAGTGTATAAAAGTTAACCACCTAAAGAACCATTGAGGAACCCATGTGAGCCTGGTGTGCTTATTCTAAAACCCCTTTATGTGTTAATGATTAAACATGTGATGGTTGTGAAGGTGTGATAGATCATTACACTATGCAAAACCAATTAAATCTGTAGAACTGGTTATAATTTTAGAGACTTCAACAGGATTTAACAGGAACTCTTTTTTTTTTAGCACAGTTGAGACATTTTTCTCCTTTATTTGTTTCCTGGCTTCTCTTTTCCTGTCCTTTTGACACGGCTGGTTCCCAGAAAGTTCTCCATCATGCAGAGGTCATGAGTTTCCCACTCCTGATTCATTTCTGACAGGTCCATCAGGTTTATAACGTCACTCTCAGTCTGTGTAGTTCCACTACTTTGTTTGCTTTCTGCTCTTTTGCATGGTTTGTTTGAGGAGCTCCATTATTCCACACAGTTCTCCAGTTTTCCTGCTGTTTGGGTTCTCACCTCACAGCAAGCCACCCTGTGGACAGATTCATCGGCACGCCGCCAATTTGGAATGTCCCTCTCTCTGTCTCATTAATTTTCTTCATATCGAACAGTTAACCATCCAAAGAACCCTTAAGGAACATCTTCCTCTAAGAGTAAAGTACACACAAAACCAAAGATTTTGATTTTGGTTCTAGTCTAAATTTTTGGTGTCTGATGTTCGCTTCTTCAATGTTGTACTAAAAAATATAAAGCTAAAATGGTTCCTCAAGGGTTGTTTTGATAGTTTTTGGAGGGTTCTGTTCACAACCATCACTGAACATCTTCCTCTAAGAGTAAAGTACACGTGAAACCAAAGATCTCTTAAGAAAAACCTTTTTCTTGGAATATAAAAGAGTGAAGTACGCCAAAGAACCCTCATGGACTTCCCTTTCAAAAAGAACCCTTGAGAAACATTTCTTTCCTTAAAAGTGTAGGACAGTTAACCATAAGGAACCTTAAGGAACCTTTTTAAGAGTGTTAGACCATAAGAGTGTAGACCATAGTACCACTGATGAACCATTTTTGTTAAGAATAAGTGTAGATTGTTAATCCATCAAGAATTCTTGAAGAACCCTTGTTTTCTAAGAGTATAGACCAGTTAACCATGCACAGGACACTTTGGGAACTCTTTTCTTCTAATAGTGTAGAAAAGCTAACCATCCAAAAAAAAAAAAAAACCCTTAAGGAACTAATTCTCCTAAAAATGTGGACCAGAAACATCCAAATATCCCTTTATAAACCCTTTACTGGAGTGTAGAAGCATGAACCATCTAAAAGAACCCTTAAGGACCCCTTTGTGTAAGAGTTTAATACAGAAAACCTTTAAAATTAAAGCAGAACAGTTATTCATTTAAAAAAAAAAACCTGTAAGGAACCTTTTTTGTAAAAGTGTTAAACAATTAACCATCAAAACAACTCGTAAGGAACCCTTTTCTTTTTCATTTCCCTTGAGAAACACTTTTTTTAGAGTGTAGAACCCAAAAGAACCCTTGAGGAACCCTTTTCCATATTCCATACTATACAGTGCGTATTAGTAATATGAAAGTGCACACTTACAAAAAGGATTTATTTGGAACCCTCTCTGAAAGGGAAACACTGTTCAAGGGTTCCAGATGGAACCTAATAGTCTTAAAGGCAGTTGTTTTTCCCGCGCATTAAAGAGACGTGATCTGTTTTACTCTCAAAGTCTAAATCAGGCATACACGTCCCACTGTTCCTCTCCCTGCTTTAGTGTAGACACTTTTAGCAGCACTCCCTCACAGCGTTCTTGCCAAAGCCTCATTATATCAGGTTCTGTTGATATTAGGCACTAGTGGTTTATCACTAAGAAGCGGCGTGCTGCCTGCCAGCCCTTCTTACTGTAAGTCTTCATCCCACACGTCTCAGATGTCAAAATAAATCTGCCAGATCGGCTGCTTCGCTTTCTTGGCCATGAACGAAGCCTAGCTGTACTCATGAGTGCTTTGTAGCTTTAATAATAGACTTAGTTCAGATGGATCACAACTAGGGGTGAAATGGAATGACACTATCTGTATCTGGATTTGGATTTTGAACTGTGTGGATTTTCTCAAATTAAATATGAACACTACCATTTAAGGCTCAACGATTAATCGATTTTGAATCGAAATCGCGGTTCATACACTGTATTAGGTGCGATTTGAGGTGCGAGTCACCTGATCAGTTTGCAACCCCTTAAATAACAAAACACTAAAGTAGACTGGCAACGTAAACTCTAGCTTGACTCCACAAACGTGATAAGTAGCCTAGGTGAGCTACGAGAGGACGAGTTGCTGCTGTCACGTGAAGGAAGCGAGAGCTAGTTAGCAACAAAGATGGCGGAGGCTAGCAGTAGTGAGCCTGATCTGACGAGTGAATGCGAAGACGACCTTACAGCCAAACGAAATTGCACATCAAAAGTCGGGAAATATTTTGGAAACTTCTCGTCGTAACACCACAAACTTATATCAACATCTCAGATGGTACCACAAATCGCAGCATGATGAATGTTTAGCTAGTTGGGATAGAAGAAAAAAAATTGCACGTTCAATTGAAATTGTAACACTGGCAAAAAATATCGCAGTTGGATCAGTAAGCACTTTCAGTAAGAACTTTATCCTGGTCAGGGTCGCAGTGGATCCGGAGTCTATCTTGGGAACACTGGGGGTGAGGCGGGAATACACCCTGGATGGAATGCTAATCCATCTACAAGTGTGTTTTAAGGAGGAGAACCCAGAGGAAACCCACATGGAGAACATGCACAGAACCAGGAGCTGTGAGGATCCCCAGTGTACCACCTTTACGCTTAGACGCTCCTGTTTCCCAAAATATAAACAAACTATTATCCTAATTTAAAGCACCATGACCCTGACCAGGCAGCTACTAAGGATGCATGAGTGATTGATGTAAATTCATCGTACAGCGTTGGATCTCAGTCCTGATACACATCTCTAGTCTCAACCAGATTCGCTCTGAACCTGAAATAGTGCTTCTCATATAGACCCTGATTCTCCTATTCTCCTATTCTAACCTGAAATAGCGCTTCTCCTATTCAAATCTGTATTTGTTTAGATCACATCTGTTTATTCCGAATAATGCGTTGATTCCGTTACACTCCTAATCCCAATAGTCTGGTGTGTTTATTCTAACAGCCCAGATGGGATGATGAAGCGCGTCTTCTCTTCTCTTTTTCATGAATTTCTTGAATGTTCTCTTTGAGCAATACATCTGGAAACATAATGAAATAATAATAAACATATAAAGATCTTACGGTAGCTATGATCATGCGTTGATCTCCAGCTGTTGGTGAAGTCTGGACAATGTTGATCGTTTTTTATGCTCATCTTTGACAGATGTCTGTTTAAATGCATGCTGAACTTATATTCATAAGATATACATATTGCAGTTAAGATGGAAACTTACAAAAACGGTCCATTTTACAAACCCAAACCCCCTCAGAGAACCGAATTTAAGAGTGTAGAACCATTAACCACCTAAAGAACCATTGATGACCCATTTCTTTTCTGAGTATAGAACATTTAATCACCCAAAAAACCTTTGAGGAACCAATGATTTGTAGAGAACAAGAGTAAGAGAACCATATAAAAGAGTTACCTATTTAAAGGACCCTTGGAGAACCTTCCAAACCATCCAAAGACTTCTGAAGAAGAGTGTAGGACATTTATTCATTCATTTTTACATCTGTAACCAGTTTATCCTGGTCAGGGTCCAGGTAGAACCACATCAGAGAGTTCCAGGTAGAACCTTTTCAGAAACATACATTTATTGAAAGAAAAAAGGCTCCTTCTAGCAACCGAAAGGGTTCTTCGGTTTGTCTGTCTGGGGAAAACACTTAAAGATTCTGCATAGAACCCTACAACGGAGATGTTTCCAAGCAGAACTGCTTCTAAAAGTTAAGAACCCTAAATCATACCAAAGAACCCTTTCAGAAAAATGTTATTAAAAAAGATTTATGGAAAGAATAGAAGGTTTTATAGTAAATAGAACCCATTTAGGTAAGCCTAAACCCATACGGAGAACCTGAGAAATGCTGGTAATGATGGAGAAACCACTGGTTCTTCTGCGGTGGATCTATAAGATCTATATAGCTACACAAGTAAAACTTATAAAGTAAAAATTAGCATAATTAATTATATTAATAAGCCCCAAATATGCAAATAGTTTATGTGATTGTAAGTCGTTGGTTTGATGTGAAGAACTTTGTTCAGAACTTTCTTCAAAAATTGGCACAGGAGAAATTAAAAGTCCAAATATGACAGATTACAGAAACTCATTCCAGAGTCAGCACTCATCAGCCAGCTCCCAGAGGAAGAACCGTTACTTCCACCACATAGCATTAGCGCTAACGAGCCTCTGGTGGCCGTGACAGCTGTGAGAACGACAAGCTAAGTGTTGTAGCCATGAAACATCATGAGAATCGCCTCTAATGTGATTTAGCCTGGTCTAGACTTCAGCTCTGCTTGATTGACATGAAAAAACAGCTCTTATTGTGTTAATCGTGATTTGAAATTGTGCAGACGGTCTCAGCAGACCCATCAGAGCATCTTTCATCTCTGCTAATTAGCAGTATGTGCCTGAAGGGGGCATGGGGAAAAAAATGACGGGTTTTTCCTCACTAAAGTCGATTAAGAGGCACAAAGGGTTAGTGTGTGTGAGGAGAGAGGATGTTGAACGGCCGTGCCAGTGCTTCTTGGGTGAGTTAAACCTCTTAGTAGGGTTTTAGACACTTCCTGTGCACTGTTGAACAGGATCTGGTGATTAGCATGTGGCTACGCTCAGTCACGCCACCTTATAACCCAAAACACTGAGGAAAGTTAGCATAAACTCTCAGATCTTTCTTGGATGTAAAGCTTTATCGATCAAGTTCTCAGTATGTAACAGAGTTCTTTATTTCTGTGGCAGAACTTTTATTTAGGTCTGTTTATACTAATTGATGTCGTGTGCTGCTAGCAATGATGTCCTCACGCTGAGTTTAATGTTTAAGGTGTTAAGCGTAATGCCAAAAGGGCAAATATGAAGCTTTTAATGGTTTTAACAACAGATGATTGGTGAGGAAATGAGCGAGAGTGAAGCAGATGCACTCCTGAGAGCTCCTGAGCCTCCATTCGCTGGTTTCCTTTTACTGTTTGGGGAAAAGCTAGAAACAGGGAAATTCACTTCTATAGTCTTCTTGTACACAAAATCATGATAATGATTAAAATGTTTAATGTAAAATTCAAACTAACACACGTCTGGGTGTACAAACTTTTCCAAAAATATCTTCTGGGATGTTTTTTTCTTAAAAGATTAGTGATTATTTGGTTATCTGCTCCACCTGATGCAGCTCGTCAAGAGCCACAAGACTTAAACATTTACAGAAATCAGAGGGAAAAGCTTCACATACTGAGCTCCTTCATCTGTCGGTTTCATTCTTGCAAATTTTTAATATTTTGCCATTTTGGGCTTGGCCCATTTTTTTTGCCCAAGATTGTAAAAGTCCCAAAATGTTTTCTTTAGATATTTTAAATCTCAAAACTCTAACACAATGAAATCTAACACTAACCCCTCGCTTTAATTATTTTTTTCCCTCCAAAACTACACCTCGAACGATTCCTTGGACCTTATAGCTATTCGATCTTATAGCGTGTGCAGTCTGTTGTTTCTCAGTTCCTCACTCACAACTTTAGTTTCTACCTGTAATTAGCTCCCATTTGCTGTTTGACGCAAATCTGTCATATACGACCTCTCTGTAAATGTGTATCAAGACGTTACGAAGAAGTTGTAGAACTTGTAGTTCAAAACCGAGCTCGATTTCCTCGAATACTTAAATACATTTTTTTAAAAAGTGGTGTTTATAGTGGGCTGTAAGATGTACACTTTGGCTACCTCACATATGAAAAAAAAAAAATGGCGGAGAGGCCACGCCCAGAAGAAACAAGCTACAGACAAATAGTAGCTTTCTCTCACATTTCCTGTGTGTAAATTTCCACATTTCCTGTGTGTAATGCGCCTGAAATAGCATCTCGCTCTCTACCTCAATCTCTATATTTATACTTCCACTGATTGTCCTCTCCAATTCTGATCTAATGACCTGGTCAAGATCCGAGCCATGGATCTGGTTGATGAAAGAACAGTCACGCTTGTGTTTGAGAGGGAAAAAATAGAAAAGAGACATATCTTTGGAAACAATAACATCTCTCTGTTGCTCTGTAAGTCCCATTAGAGGCTTATACTCTTTACAGGCTTTATAGCGTTTATCCCGTGCTGACCGGGTTGGCATTCAACAATCGTCCACCATTTAGACCGAGACTCTATTAAAAACAAGTCCTGGTTTAGATAAGAGACTAAAACTGGCTGTGGTTTAATTTACTGTGGCCTTCATCACATCTCAATCAAGATGTAAACATCAGCACTGGATGTTCTCTGATAACGAATTCAGTAAAGAAACGACGCGACTTTCAGGGGAAGAAAGGGAAGAAAAGGAGGGAAAGGCATCCTGACTGAAAAACTGAAAGGAATTTTTCATCTCTCCCGGGATATTCAGCAGGGTATTGGTGACCGAAAGCTGATCCTGAAAATATTTACAGTGGGAACAGTTTTTCTCCAGGCTTGAAGTGAAGCCAGGGGAAGGTTGGATGTTCATGAGCGGAGTATGAGGTGAAGTTTTATGTCGAAGAAAGTTTCCACACCCTTCTGACAAGCTTTAAGATCTCAAGCTTCACCTCATTACACAGAAACGGTGCAAAGTTTCTCCTCAACTGATTCCACCTGACATTTTCTTGCACTTTTCACAGCTGTAAAGCATCAGCATCACCATCAGCATCACCATCACCCACCCGAAACACACAAACCCACGCTCTCGACGCTCGCCGATAACCTAGGGACGTGTTTCCTTCGTTTTTCTTGCTGTGTGGTCTTACTGGGCCTGAAAAAGAAAAAAAAAAGGGACAAATATCTTAATCATGACTTCTCACATGGGTGAGACGGGACAGATTCTCAGATCGAGAGAATTTCATCTGGAGGCTTTAATGTAGAGTTGAATTTTTTAAATTAAAAAAAAATTTTGGTGCCATCCCAGACCAGCATCATCCAACCAATCAGGACACAGCAGGGTGCGTTACTTTCCGACTAAATGTTGTGCAAACTTCAAAAAGTTCACCGAGGGAAGGTGATGGAGTGAGAGTGTGTTTACATTGTGCTCATTTGCTTTTTTTTTTTTTTTTTTTTTTTTGTAGCGAGAACAACTTGGTCTGTTCTTGTTCCAGTCATTTTATCTTCATTTCTTCTTCAGTAACAGAAATTATAAAAATAAAACATGAATGGTTCTTTGATTGTTGTTTTAAATCCAGGCAGGAGAAACAACAACAACAACAACAACAACAACAAGTTTTCATTTTTGTCATCACACTGCAAAAAATTATATCTTAGCACATGAAAATATCTTGAAAATAGTTACCTATATCTGGTATTTCCTATTATACAATTATACCAAACCAAATATAAGATTTTTTAAGATATTTCCAGACATATTTTCTAATATTTTCTAATTTCAAGCTTAAATGGTCTTATTCTACTGGCAGATATTTTTTGCTTCCTTGCTGAAATAAACACCTGAGGTACCTAAAACTATCTAAACTTATCTTTCACACTTGAAAATTAGTAAAAAATATCCAGAAATAGGCTTAATTTTATATAGATTTTATTTATCTCAAATTATTTTTACTTGCTGCAAATTGTATTTTGCAGTGATATGCTTCTTTTCCTTCTTTGTAAAACAAAAGAAATTGTAAATGAACTAAAACTATAAAAGAAGATCTGTGATTGTCGCTAATAGGGCCGTAAATGATTAGCTCATAGCTAGCTGAAACATTTGGAACCTTATTCTGAAATGATTATAGACAAGAAAATGCAAGAAGAGCGTTTAGCTTCGCAAAAATATCGGAGATTACGTATGTCTCTGCAAACGTGCATCACGTTTATTTTCAGGGAAATAAATAAATCTCTGCTTGAGGAAAAGCTTCTGTCTTTATCACAGTCATGTGACTTAATCTCTGATATTTTCTCGGCATGTCTATAAAAATCATTTCCAAATCTGTACCTAAAGCTATGATTTACGACTTAATCAGCGACATTTTTTTGTTTACGTTTTAATTTTTTTTAATTACAAATAATCAAAATAAACATAGCACTTTAAAATTTTCACTTTAAAATGACATTTTTTCATTTCTTTGTGCCTTGGAAATAACACTCATATAACCATTAATGATTTATTCTGTAATTTCTGCAACTGACACGAAAATAACACAACATTAAAAAAAAAAAAAAAAATTATTTTAGTTTTTTTTATCATGGGGATCAACCTATGTATAAAAATGAAAAGGTAACAAGCACACTCTGACATTCCAGCTTATTTTTAGTATATAAATTTACATATATAAATTTACAAATTTACCTTACATTTGAATTACTTTCATTTAAAACCTAAACTGATGTAAATAATAATAAATAATAAAATCAAATAAAATAATAAAAAGTAGAATAGGTCAAGGGCAAAAGAATAATAGCAGTAAAAAATAAAATAAGTAAGTAAGTAAATAAATAAGTAAATAAATAATAATAATAAAAATAACAGAAGTAAAAATCTATAATAATAGTAATAAAAATAAAAAAATAATAAAAATCCTTAATAATAGTAATAAAAATCTGTGTGTAAATGTGTACATGTTTATGCAATTATATATTAACATAAATATTAGTTGCTTTTTTTTTTAAACATAATTGATTATTCCTCTTAAGCTCTAAGTGAGAAAGGTAAATCAATGTACAGACCCATATATATACATATATATATATATATATATATATATATATATATAGAGAGAGAGAGAGAGAGAGAGAAAATGCCACATTATGAAATTTCACAGTCTCTGGTTAAGACGTGTGACTCTCGTTTCATATCAATTCATAAAAGATTTGATAAAAATTGGGCCAGTGTGTGCAGAAATACATTTTGGATGATTAAAATTTTCTTAAATTGCAGCAAATGTTGAAATTTTCAGCTGCCGTGTCGTCTTCCTTTACTGTCACGCTTTATTTTTTAAAAAGCACTAACAGCACTAGGTGTAACGATATTATCAGTACATCAGGCGCTAACGCTAATGTCTAATCTGTGCACTAATGGCTGAGTCACATCCGGGTTATTCAAGATCGTTCGTTAATATAAATTTTTAGCCCAAAATGAATCTAAAATGATGAAAAACAAGAGGTTTTTTTTTTGTAATATTTATTCTTTTAAAATGAAAAACGTTATTTGTTTCATTTTTCATAAATTTAAAAATGAATAACCGCAAATTTCTGACTCTGAAGGAAACATCAGTTCTTCCTCAGTGGCTGCTTTGGTTTTTCAGAACTTAAGCTGATTTCTGCCAGAGATTATGGGCCAGAATCCGGTTTTATAGCAGCTCTGGACAAACCGTCTGAACTTTGATGCTCACCTGCCTGGTTTGAATATCACTGGCACGTCCAACACCGCTGGCAGACCTGATAAAATATGAACTCTTTGTGTATATGTGTGTGTGCGTGTGTGTGTGTGTGTGCGTGTGTGTGTTTTGTGACAACAGTCTCCACCAGCAACTGGATCCCTCACACTCAGTCTGAAGGTCATCCATTTTCTCCAGATGTGCACCAGACCCTGTTCATATTCAGCTGTCACTCTGTTTCACTGGCTCGGCAGATTTCACACATCACTGTGGAAAGATTGTTTATGTCTTGATGAAACAAACCTCTTTGGGTCTGTCACAGCGTTCCTCCTATCGTTAGGAGATCACAAACACGATTCCAGATGCGGATATCCGTGTCCGTGTGTCTCATGGTGCCTGTTGTATGGGATAATCTCGATATATAAGGAATAAAGCACTGTGTGTTGTGCTGTTCGAGTAAAATAATCACTCCCAGGATGGTGTGATGAAGTGGAGTCACTCTTACCATACCAAAGTTGATTATTTTCCTATAACAACACATCCTGGAAGTGTTTTTTTTCCTCTTACACCACAGCAATTTGTTAAATACAATAATTTATTATTAAAGAGCGACTTTCTATCCGTAAAGTACTTTCTATCGGTTTATATGTAGTTAGATTTAATGCTAACGAGTTAGTTAGTTCCTGTTATCACGTACGTTATAGCAGCTGTAAACAGTCTTTCCCTCACCAGCCTCTCTTTTTTCTCTCTAAAAAAACCCAGCTTGTCGTGATACCGAGAAACTGCAAAAGCATAAACTCTTCTGTCCTGAAGATGTCAGAAAACTTAATAAAAAAAGAACAAAGTAAAGCGCTCACACTGGAGACTCCTTCCATAAATGTTAAATAAACATTTTTCTCCTTACAGAAAGCTTTTAAAACTCGTTTATGTGGCGCGTCTGCTGTACACGTCCCTGTGAACGAGCTGTTAGAACAAGCTCACTGAATATAAACCAGATTCGAGAACGCAACAGAGCTGTGATAAATAAATTTAATACACGCTTGTTGTTTGTGTTTGTTTAAATCCCACCCATGTGCTAAGACTCTGACATGATGTACTGTGCTGGAGCTGCCTCTTCATGCAGAATAAAAGATGTTCTGTTGCAGCGTGGCACGCGTCCATGACCGCTTAGCAAACAGCCGGCTTTAAGTTTCACCCCGAAATCTTGTCAGACGCCGACCCGGGACTCAGAAGCAGAACAGCTGCTTTTGGATCCCCCTCATTCTGGCAGGAACACACACTCACAGATTGTTTGTCCTTCCTGGTTGATGGTGGTGTGCATTTCCATGTTGTAAATATTGTGAAAATGGATTTAAAATGATCTCATTGCGCTACTTCTTTACAAGAGCCTGTTCAAAATCAAGCTCGCAGAGCTGTGGAACAAAAACCAGGTAGAAGATCCTGTTTTGTTTTCATTCCACAGTTGCAGTCTGGCGTTACGCATCTCGCCTGGCTTTTAAGATAACGTATGGTTTTTATTAAGGCGAAAAAACTTGAAAAGTTTAAGATCAAAGGAATAAACGCAGAGATTCAGCAACAGATCCAGGACGTATACAGTTCTGTGCAAAAGTCTTAGGCACGTGTAAAGAAATGCTGTAGAGCAAAGATGCCTTCAAAAATAATCAAATTAAATGTTTCTACATTTAAAAAATCCTATAAAGAGCAGTAAACGGTAATAAATGAAACAAAGTCAGTATTTAATGTGACGATCCTTCACTTTAAATAAATAAAGCAGTATCTGAGGTGCAGTGTGTGCAGTTTTATAAGGAAATGAGCTGGAAGTGTTACTGAGCATCTTGCAGAAGCAGCCACAGTTCTTCTGGAGACTTTGACTGTCGACTCGCTTCTTATTTCTGCAGCGAAACCCAGCAGCCTTCATTATGTTTTTATCTGAAAAGTGTCTCTTATGGAATCTGCTGCTTTCTTTACTGACATACAAACATTTTTCTGTAACGTTTCATTTTGTGCTGGAAAACTAATGTTTGGAATCTAAAATGTTTTTGTACTGAATCAATAATGTAGAAGTCAGAAAATAAACATCTATAACAAAGTTTGTACTAAAAAAAATAGGGTGGCTAAAACTTTTGCACAGTATGGTATTTATTCATTAACTAAACTGTATCTTATTTATGGAATATTTGCCAGTTCTCATATCTATACTGTAAATTGGTGTTTTCCTGTTGCACTCCAAAAAGCAGGAAGTCCATTAGATCCATTAAACCGCCATCCGAGACCACCACACAACACTCCTGTGGGACGCCACTGAATTCCAAACCATTAAAAAAAAAACATCTAACGCTTCTAAAATCAATCATAGATCACCTGTTAAACCATTAGGACCCATTAGGACATTTATCTTGTAGTCATTACAGACCATTACGAAACCACCAGGAACCAGAAGAAAGCCATGACGATTAAGATGATTTTTTTTTGCTTTAATTGTAGATTTACAATCGTGTGTGTTTCATGAACATGAGGGTCTGTTTGGCTTGAAATTAATAATGAAAAATGATCGATTTACTGGGTATAAAATTAATGATTCTCTATCAGTAATTTGTTTCAGTCCATGTGAAACACCAAAACTTTTTTCCACATTTAATCTTCGGCTAAACTTGCACTGAGTCTGTGTTAACGCACATTACAAAACTGTCTTTTTCCTCACAGCCGCTCTCTTTCTTTCATCTTATAATGACAGCGTGATAAATTTTCATCACTGCACTGTATAAAAAGTGAAAATATCGTGAATATAGGCAAATGTTTCTTAATATGAGATTCATAATAATCTTCGCTTCAAACTTAAACTTGTCTTATTTTCTCTCATTTTACTTCCTTCTAGAAACCAATGCTTAAAAATGAGAAAGATTATCTGCCGAGACCATTTGAAGTTTGAAATCATCTAGAAATTTCTAGAAATAGGATTAATAATCATATATTAGGTTTATTGTAATCGTATAATAAGAAATACTAGATAAATTTGACTATATTCAACTTGTTTATACTTGCTAAGATGTCATTTTTTGCACTGTAATGTGTGTGTTCTTTAAACATTTGATTAATATCTGTGAAACTGAATATTTTTAGATTAGATTATTATACTGTGAATATTTCAGAGCCGTAACACCCCTGCTCACCCACGTAACCATCTAAAATCCAACCACTTTACTATAACCCAGTCTTCACACTTTAGCTTCTTTATAATGCTTTTGGGCCATTGTTTAAGTGTGTGAATAAAATTGGCCGGTTGTGTGGGAAAATCCTGGCTGAAACTGCAACAGACTCAAATTTGAATGAATCCCAACACAAATTTGGTTGCACCAAAAACCCTGTGGTGATGAGTGCTAACCATTTCAGCTTTCATGCTTCCTTTATGAAACTTGAAAAAAGGCAACGTTGCATCATTTTCCAGTCTTGTTCTCCGGTTCTGGCTGGATGCCGGTCTTGTGTAGAACAGCTGTGGAGCTGCCCAAATCCTCAAAAGGCTCCAAACTGTTATTTCACCACCATCTGAGCGCTGATTATTGGTTCCTAATCTCCGAGGCCAACTAACATTTAACAGTTGCTATAGCTGCGTCTTGGAGTTTGAACCTGATTAATCTGTTACTGGAAAATAGGCGAAAAAAACGGGGAGACATGTGGCAGGCCTGGATGGGCTGAAATGATCGTTGAAATGGTCAGTGTTTTGTGTGTGTGTGGGTGTAAGACAGATGTGTGGCTTGATTCCTCTAATTAACAATAACCATGACATATTCCCTTTCCCTTTCAATGTTATGCTTTAAAGGAAGTTGCAATGATTCCAGGAAAGAGATGGTGTAAATGGCCAAGAAATTTAAAAATAAAATGATTTTTCTCTCTTTCAGAAACCATTGTGCCTACATTGTCCAGAAGAACATCACCTGTACCATTCAGGATGGAATGGCCACCTACGTCAAGGCGGATTACACCACCAAGTGCATCTGGGGACAGAAGTGTCCTGTCGTGATGTAAGAACTTGGTGTATTCACAGTATTGCATTTTAAATGGTATTATGATAAATATTATAAGCTTCAGTGATAGAGCCACTAATAGGACCCTGTGTACTACTGCCCTCTAGTGGTGGAATTTAAAACTCAACAACAAAAGCCTCAAGTTTTAGTCTTGGACTCTATGTTGCTTAACAAATACAAGATTTACTAATTCTGATAAATCCAAGCAGGCTAATTTGAAAACCTGATTAGTTTGTCCAGATTGAGTTTAGATAACTTAGTAATCCATGTATGATAAAAAAAAGGTTTTGTTTTGCTGTTTTGTTGAAGTTTAGCCCACAGTGGTGCTGTGGTTTCTTCAGAATAAATCTTAAAGAGAACTTCAAACTTCATTTGACCCGCCTTGGTGTTTCATCAATCTCAATCAGGTCTTCTAATTTTCCAAATAAATTTATCATGGATTGACAAACGACGATTTCCTTGTTTCTACCAACATACCTCTAGTATATATCTTTTATATGTTAATGTGAACCTAGTGTAGCTTTAATTTGATCTAAGGTACAGAATTGGACCTTAAGAACCACATTTGTACCTTTTAAATAGCTTCCAATACATTAAAGATACACTTTGTTCCTGTTCCAGCTAAGAGATACAGACTAAAGGTACGAAAGATGTACCATTGAAGGTACCACAAAAAAGGACAGTTTAGTACTCTATTTTTCTGAGTCTACAAAATCCTGCAATTGTAAATCTATCAGTATTCTGATACTGACATGAGATCATTGTTGTTATTCTGAAAGAAGATGGCTGATGCTAATGCCAATGCTAGGTATTATTTAGAAACCACACTGATGCTCTGCAGTGAAACATGAAGGGTGAATGAATTATGCAGTCTCCTTTGGTTCTACAGTATCACTGCACCATTGCTATATTTTTCTCTTATGTATTGACAGCCTTTACATAGCTACAGGATCATAGCAGCATCCACTTTGCCAAATAACACAATGTTTGATGACGTATAGGAAAGGACATTACTCATCATGTGAAATGTTTTAAATATCCGGTAACAACATTCACGGTTTTTGATGAATCTTACTGTTTGGAAGCTGATCACAAAAAAAGCATGCTAGCCATTCTTACCTATGTAATGCTAGCACAAAATTTCTTGCAATGCCTGCTCTAGAAACCACCAGAATTGACTACTATAAGAGTTCATAAATGCGGAAAGATACAATGCATGGCGAGATTTTAAAAGTCTACTACTCCAAATGTAATCAGGTGCCAATGTGTAACATTCGAAACTTTGGAGAAGTTTGAGGTTATAATAAAACAAATCCAAATTCCACAGTCCAAATGCTAGGCAAAAAACATAACGAGAGTAAAATGCTGTCCAAAGTGCAAATCCAAGAGTTTAAACTATATAGGGAGGCATGTATCAAGGTAGATGTGAGAATAAAGGCTTAGAACTCACTCGCAAAGGCTAAGGCAAGACTTTGCCATGTACTGTATATGTGTGTTTTCCTTATACTGCCCAGATAGGATGTGGTTTGAACAGTGTTCAGTACTCAGGGCAGTGCTGGTGAGAAAGAGTCATAACCTGAGCTGATGTTAGACTGTGTATGTTCACAGGTATCGGACATTCTTCAAACCTACCTACAAGGTTGGCCACAAGACAGTGACAGAGCTGGAATGGCGTTGCTGCCCAGGCTACTCTGGAGAAAACTGCTTTGATGGCCCTACACCTGGCCCAGACTCCATCATGCCACCATTTAAGGGATCCGTTCAAGGACCCAGACCTGGGATGAAGGGTTTCCCATGGGGTCACAAGAAGATACCAACCCCTGGGTCAGGGCTGGAGATAGAAAAGCCTCTTTTCCCTGGGGGTCATCGTGATAACGTACCAACCGGAAATGTGCCTTCGGGAGGTAACCATATAAGTTACAGTAAATCAGAGCAAGCTGTTTCCCAAACAGTGGTTGAGTTGAAGCTTATTCATGACCTCTTGCTTTAGGTCCAAGAACGGGTGTCTCTGGCGAGCGTCTAGACCGTATGGAGGAGGATCTAAGGAGGCTTTCACAGGGTTTGGAGACTCTGAATGGTCTGATCTCTGGCCTGGAGGAGCGTCTCCGTGTCTCGCTCCGTGAGGACACCACCAAGATGGTGAGCACCCTGCTAGGTGGGGCCCCACGCCAGCCAGACTCTACAGTGGGCTTTGCTGTCATCCCTGAGGGTTTGCCGGACACCACAGAGGGCAGGGAGAGCTTCCCAGTCCTTGGTGAGCTGGTGGGAAGGGTCACAGAAGTAAAGGATGAGCTAAGGGCCAAGAGTCACATGCTAGATGAGATCCATGGCATGGTAATGGGCCATGATGGGCAACTGAAGAGGCTAATGGAGGTGCCACCTGGGGGCATCCAGAAGTTAATGGAGAATCTCCTGGACGAAAGGCTGGCTGGCGTCAGGGCACAGATCCTGGATGGATTTGAAAGAAGGCTGAGTGGCCTGGAAAACCACTGCAATGAAAAGATCGGACAGGTGAGTCATAATGGTGGAGGTTGCATTTTTGGGTCTTGGACAGTTTGTTGACCTTGTGAGCTGTCTTGTGATCACCTAGTCTATGCCGGGAACAATGGGCACAAGCCAGGAATACAACCCAGCTAGATGGTACACCAGGTCATCGCAACTACATGCTTATCACCACTTAATGGTTTGAAAAGCCTTAAAATGTCTATCATCTTGTCAGGAGACAAACTTGTAGTATGACTGGGAATAGTTATGTAAAATAACAACCATATTTTTTGGTCTTACATGAAACATGGGTGTTGTCAAAAGAAGCGTTATCCCCAGGATTGCCATGGCTTTTATGCCTAATTGGGCTAGTTTTGGAACAAGGTTTTGGGTGGAAAAAACAAGTCCATGGGTGGTATTTTTTGGTGCTCTAGTTAAAAAAAAGTCAGTGGAGATAGTTGTTTTGATGTTGCTTTTAGAAGATCCCAAGACCCCAACTCAGTCATCATATTTGCAGCTGGGTAACCTTTTGCTGCTTTCTGTCCTCAGGTTCAGAAGAATTGCCATAAAGAATACCTGAATGGTCAGGAGCAGCTCCAGCAGTCCCTAGATGGCCGTGAGACAGGCCTGAGGAAGGAGCTGGGTGATCTTCAGGCTCAGATCCAGGGTCTGACAGTGACCCCGGGCTGCTGTGGTCAGATTAATGATCTCTCCCAGCGAACCCTGCTTCTGGAAGAGTCCGTTAAGGGCCTGACAGAGTCTCAGAGGCAACTCCAGACGGAACTTAATGAGCAGACAATCCACATAGAGACGATGTTGGATACTCGCTTACTAGATGTCGAGGGCCGTCTGAACACCACAGAGCAGAGCAAGGCAGAATTAGATGTCTTGGGTGGAGGAATGGGATCCCTGGATGGATTTAAGACCCTTCTGGAGGACAAACTGAAAAGCCTGGAGGAGCGTGTTTTTGTGGCTGTGGAGGAACTGAGTAACGCCACATCTCCAGCGCTATTGGAAGGCCAGGTGGTGCCAGCATTAGGGACGGAGATTGAGAATATCCGTAGACGTATGGAAGCTGGTTTGGATGGTGTCCAGAAGCAATTAACAGATCTTGAGCTTCTTTGCACTTCAGCTTGCTCTCCAGCACCCAGTCCCGATGCAGCACTTATCCAAACGGAGATGGAAGACTGCAAAGAGATGGAGAAGAAGATTTCAGAGCGTCTAGACACACACACATATATGTTGGACCGTCTAAATAGTACTTTGCAAGGACTTCTGATTCAAATCGCTCAAGAGGACCAGGAGGGTTCAATACAGGGTGAGATCACACTCCTCAAGATTAACGTCAACTCCGTAAACCGCACCCTAAAGGGCTTGAGAGATTCCGTGCACCTATTCACCCATGAGATGAGTCACGTTAACTCGACATGGCAGGAACGCCAGCAGCGATTGGCCACTCAAGTGCATGGCATCGCTGAGCTTGTGGGCCAGCAGGGGGCGCTGCTTGGGGCCGGAGAGCGCAGATTGGTGCAGCTGAAGGGTGAACTGCAGGGATTGAGGCGGAGGCTGTCAGGGGAACTGCAGGGCTGTCGGGGCACAGCGCTGGACGCTCATCGCGAGGTCGTGGGAGTTGAAAGCCGTATAGCCCAGGTTGAAGGCCAGTGTAGCAGCCTAGGAGAGCTCGCTGATCAGTTGGAGAGGATTCGCGCAGAACTCGAGAGCCATTCAGACAGCTATCTGGCGCAGGTCAATGGCACCCTTGCTAGCCACACACAGCAGCTTGCACAGCTCAAAAATGGACTCCAGGAATGCGTAAATAAGACGGACCAGTAGCCACCTGGATACAGAGACGCTTCAAGACCTGATTGTACAAATTGAGATGTTTCTCCTTCTGGTTTTATCAATGGGGCATTGTTTTCTTATTTCTTGCTTCATCATCTAGACTTTTCTCTTTGTTTTTGTCTTGATATGTTATATTGTTTCTAACCAGTGTGTTAACTTATATAAAGAAAAAACATGACTATGATGTTATATATTGTACAGTTTAGCCCAGCAATTCCCCATCCCTGAACCCCTAATTTGCACAGTTTTCCCTGCTGTAGCACATAATTCAACTGATCTGCTAATCAAGAGTAAGTGCTTCATAAGCTGAAGATGAAAAAAAAAATTGAACTCTTGAATTTTGGGGTTTTTAAATTAGGAAAATGTCTGATTTATAAGCTGCTCCACTCTCATCTCATCTCACGTTTCATTCATTAATGTTTTTTAAAATTACTGTGTGTCAACATTATGGTGCTAAACATAAAGTGTGAAATTATGTATTGTATGTGAAATATATGCTTCATTATTACTTTGATTTTTTTTTCTATGAGATTATAATTTTTCATGATTAAAACTTTGTGTTGAGAAAAAAACGAGAACTAGGTGTGGTTGCAGCATGGCTTGGCTAATCACATATGAAAGCTGGACTGTTTTTCCAATATTAACCACTAGAAGGCAGCAATAACGCTAATAAAGAGATACACTTTAGGACTCAAAGTTTAGTTTTCCTTTTTTTTGTGTGTCTCCTTTGGAAGCCCATTTCTGGGAGGTAGTTTTCTTTATTTCTGGCAGCAGCAGTATGACTTTTTTTTTATGTCAGACTTTTAAGATAATATGTCAGAATTTTGAGATAGGTTCAAATTTTGACATAATAAGTATGAGTTAAGAGATAAGTCAAAACTGAGATAAGTCAAAATGGCAATAAGTCAGAATTTTGAGACAAATAGTCAGAATTTTCACATGTCATAATTAAAATAATAAGTCAGATCTGAGATAATAAGTCAGACTTTTGAGATATGTTAGAATTTTTAGATATTAGGTCAGATTTTGAGATAATCAGTCATAATTCTGAAACACTTCTGCTGCCAGAAATAAAGGAAAAATATGAGATTTTTTCTTTCTACCTCACAGAAATGGGTCTCTATAGTCTCCATATTTCCATATTTTTTGTATCACATGCTTACGAATATTTTAGAATTCCATATATGACTATTCAGATATGATTTTACAGTATAATGACTTACTATACTGTAACTTTACTTAAGTCAGGTTTTGAAGTAGCTGTACTTGGGTTTTTCTTTCATCTCCTAATTTTACACATTACATTTAAAAAAGAAAATCCCAACATCAAACATTTCACTACATTTTCAAACACTATTTTTCTGTCAAATTATATTTGTTAAGTCATAAGGTGAGTTTTTTTTTTTAGCATCAAACAGCTTCAGATCGAAATTTGTAACAAATCTAAAGTTTTACAGATGTGACAGTGAGCATGAGAGCTAATATTTATCACTGTAATCTATCTGCTGCTATGTACACTTTGCAATTATTAACAGCTATCTGTTAGCATAGCGGAGTTATTAGCATGCTAGTTAACTTTTGAAAGATGGGAATAAACCTGTTTTTTTGTTAGTTTTAGCTAAGGTTCTCCCACTTTTTTGGTTCGTTGTTGAAAGAGACAAATTTACCATCAGGAACTAAAATCAGTATGTGATTTAAAATCTATTTTTCTTTATTCTTTAAATAAATTGAAGAGTTTATACTTTTCTACATTAACTAGAGTGAAGAATTTGAAGATGTACTTTCATTTTTTTTTTTTTTTTTTTTTTTAACCAGAGGATTTATTTAGACGAGTAATTTCACTTGAGTAAGGAATTCAGCAGTCGCATGACAGTTTACATTCTGGTTCAAGAAAATGAAAATGACTTGTGTAGATTCCTGTCTCAGTGTCACGGTCTGTTTCTTTCAGAGTAGAAAAGTATCTGTGCTCATTAGAGCTGATATCACAAGCAGCTAAAACTAAAATCCAAACATTTATTCAGTCTCTTGGATATTTACAATTCCTCAAAACAAATCCAGCAGCTGATGAACTGCTCTTTCACCCTCATGGTCAAAATCAAGCATATAACAGGAGCACTTTAGAAAAAAACCCAAAACAAACTAAACTAAACTTTACTAAACTAGGGTTTAAAGTAGAACCACTTTCCAAAGCAGAGAAGCCTTTACACAAAGAACTCTCAAGGATTGTGTTGAAGAAAATAATCTATCAATCAATTTATTTCAACCTTTATGTACTGTATCAGGTTTTCAGTGGCTCATGCACTTTGTTAGTATTTGGTGTCGTTGTCTTTTAATTGCTTATTTTAACTGGAATCAAACTCTTGTTGTAGCCTTCCACAAGATTCTCACAATAAAGTGCTGAACTTCTGCTCGTTCCTCCTGGCAGAACTGGTGTAACTCAGTCAGGTTTGTGGGCCTCCTCGCTTAGACTCGCTTTTTCACTCCAGTCCACAAACTTGCTCTGGGATTCGGATTCAGGGTTTTGTGATGCCTCTCCAACACTTCCACTTTGTTGTCTTTAAGCCATATTGTTAGAACTTTGGAGGTTTGTTTAGGATCATTGTCCTGCTGGAAGTCTCAGTTGTGACCAGGTTTGAACTTTCTATCTGGTGTCTTGAGGTGTTGCTTCAGCATTTCTAGATAATCAATCCTCCTTCCTCATGATGCCATCTATTTTCTGAAGTGCACCAGTCCCTTTTCCAGCAAAACGACATGATGCTGCCACCACCATGCTTCACAGCTGGGATGGTGTTGTTCAGATTACAAACCTCACCCTTTTTCCTCCATACAGAGCGCTGATCATTATGTCCAAACAGTTCGGTTTTTGTTTCATCTGACCAGAGAACACTCCTCCAACAGGCTGCTGATCATCTGCACACTTCAGTCTGGCTTTTGTATAGCGATCTTGGAGTAGGTGCTTCTTTGTTGTTCGACAGCTTCTCAGGTCATGGTGATGTAGGACTCTCTTAATGGTGGATGTACACACTTTGGTAACTTGAAGCCTCCATCTCCTTCACCAGTTCCTGTGCTGTTGTCTTGAGGTTCAATTGAAACTTTCGAACCAAAGTTCCTTCATCCCTGGGAGTTCATTTGTGCCTCTTTCCTGATCGATGCAGTGTCTGTGTGCTCCAGACATTCTCGTGGTACCTTTAGTTGTTTGGAAATTGCTCCGAAGGAGGAACCGGACTTGACGAGGTTATTAAATTATAGACATTTTCTTTTGAATTTCTTCATCGAGTGTAATACAACCAAAAAAATAACATAACTGTTTAAGATTGTTGTTCTTATATAATTTGTAGCATGCTCTCTGTTTGTCTGAATTATTTTAAATGTCGGTGTGTGTGTGAGTGTGTGAGTGTGTGCGCGCATGTGTGTTTGCACATGCGTTCATTTTCATGTTTAATAATTTAAATATTTTATGTAAAGCATGTTTATGTATGTCAGTAAGCTTGGAGTGTATGGATGTGTGTAACCTCACACTCTCACCAAAGCTGAATGTCAAATTTTTTTTTATTTTAAAGGTCATTGCCTGAAGCGTGTTGTTTTCATGAGCTTCACTCACTGAGGCCAAGAACCCTGAGAACACCTAGAACCCTGAGAACACCTAGAACCCTGAGAACACCCACCGGGCGCACTGTGACATTAAAGCAATTTCGTAAATTGTTAGATTTCCAAATGACAATTTTGCACTTTGGAACTTTCTCATTATGTTCTGTTTTACATCACAGAGATGTGAGAGTGAAATGATATCATATATCTTATAACATTTTGAATTTTGCATATTAAAAGCCTTCAGTAAAATGAGCAGCCTCCAGATGCAAAAAGGTTATGCACATAAAATAAACACAAAGTCCATGGAAATAGATGAGCTTTAGCATCTAACTGGGCATAAAATAAGATAAAAATGTTATATATATTATACTGTACTGTATAGAATCATTCCTAAAATAAGGTGTTTATATATATAAACACTTCCAGTTCCTAAAAAAATTCATTTCTTTTCCAAATTCAATTCCAGTCTTTGCTGTTTGTTACAGGATCTGATATGCAGTATGTTTTCTCCCATATCTGATACACTGTTATTTGTTGGTATTGGACCGATACCAGTACCATCACTGCAAATAATAACCGGCTTAGTAAATAAGTGAGAATAACATACATACAGTATATAATAGTTGTTGTTGATATTTTGTAGGCTTGTGACGATATACTAAAGACACGATACGAGACACATCCTGATACAGACTTCACGAGAGGATATCAACACAAATAAAATATAAAATTTTAATACATTTATTTTGTAATGACAACAAATCGAACCACTGCGACATCAATACACTGTATGGTAAGAAAAGTAGATCAGGATTTATAATATAAGGTGTTATTTTGCCTTGTTATTAATATTATTTTAATCTTTTTCAGTGTCATAAATGTATTTCATGGCAACGTTATTAATAATGGAAAGATTGTTTGGCAGTAGATTGTGACTTAAGTGATTAAATAACAAACTGGTGTCATCACATCAGCGCTCCTCCTGCTGCCGGAAGTCCATCTGAAACACACGAGCGCGTCACACTTACCAGTTTAACTGAACAGATCAGGAAACAATCACGATTTTATTTTGTATACTTCCTCATCCTTCTGAAATTAGCTTCTGGTCACGCGACTGCCAGCACAACACGCAACGTGCTTGTGAATTGTTTTCAGACGGGAGTGTGACTTACATCAAGCACAGCACACAGAAAGCACACGTTGATTTTAACCCTCATTTCAGAGCGCCGTCAAGCCAGATGCGATAAACCAGAGTGCACGTATATACAGCGGTTTACGGTAACGACCCTTCGGACGGCTACGGTTCTGCTGTGAATTCTGGATAATGTGAAAATGTTGAGCAGTAGTGTACTATGGGCCATTGCAGTATTATTATTTTCAAGTTCAAGTGGGCCGAACGAAACGAAGATGCAGGCATTGTGCTCGACACGTGTGCCATAACGCTTCCTTCTGATTAGTTTAACTTTCCGGACTATTCAGTAAGCATGCTTCAGGGCAGATAGGTTTCCACTCGCAAACTTCCTGCTGCCTGGTGTAGAAGAAGAGGTAGAGCTCATAATTTAGATTAAAATGGAAATATCACGATACACGTCAGAGAAGCGAAATTCATCTCGCCGGTATTTTGTGGCACGATATTCAAGAAAATGAAATTCTGTCTCATTCTATCTAATATTTTGTGTGATGAAAAGGAAAGCATGGCTTTGGTTCCCAGACTTGTCGAGTTAAGGAACCTCCTCCATTCCATACATTTGTTAAATTCCAACAACGTGACAAGACACTACTCAGCCTCTGCAGGTGTACTCTGCTGGAATTTAACTCGTAAACAGGTGAATGGATGATGGTTACAGATACGGCGTGTCTTCAAAACACAATCATTGCTCACACATCGAACAGAACTGGTATGTGATGCAGCTACAAAAGACATTTAATCAAACTAAAAATGCAAAGAAGAGGTGAAAATTATACATTGTACAGAAATCCAGTCAAATGTTTGTCAGAGTCATAACATTAAAATACACACTTGAGAAGAAGTCTGAGAAGAAATGCGTAACTTTTATTCAGGTTCACGTCTAAAACTTTTCAACAAAAATAACTTTCCAGTTTGCTCATCACTGAGAGAAACAGAAAGAGAGATCACATTAATCAATAAACGAGGAAAAGACGAGGCTCAGGTGTGCCATGTTACTCATTACACCTGTAGCTCCTCCCCCAAACTCCACCCTCCTGCTGCTGCACACTCCCACTAAGCCACGCCCACACTCGCTACAAAATATTACAGCTCAGAAATCTTCGTTTTAAAAAAAGATTGCAGTACATTAGGTTTAAAATGCATAAAGCAAACATCATTAGCAGAAGATTGTATGAACAATGCAAAAGTTTTTGCCCCCTTGCTTTAACAAAGAACCTTAATTTTTACGTTTTATCTACAAAACAGAATTCCACATTTATTTAATCTTAGTGTTATAACACACAGCCTAAATAATACAGCAACTATGTCTCTATATTCTGAGGTTCAAAAGTTTGTACACCCTGCCCACATTGACCTGCTTTAGATAATGTATCTAAATACGCCTCATTAAGTTGTCTGATTTAAGATAAAGCTCCTTGTGCAAAAGAAACCCACCCACATATTTAAGATAACAGCAGAACAAAGCACAGCGAGTTTCTACATGCTTACAGCTAGCACTGCGGCGGAGATTTATCATTCCACACACACACACACGTGTGTTTCAACATCATAACACGTATATGCATGTCTACATGACCGGGTGTGTGTTCATATAGAAACTGAACACACCACAGGACATACTCAAGCCCAGACAGATAATCCTGTGAAACCGTGTTGCTAGGCAACCAGAAAATATAGACACCCAACATAAGCAAGCTGAGAATAATGATTTCGCTAGCAAACATGTAGCTATTAAATACCTAATAAATCATTTAAAATGTTTTAATACCTAAGAAAAAAATATAGAAATAGAAATCTATAACCTCTATAATTTTATCCTTATCAAAAATTCCAGGATTTATGAATATACATGAATATGCAAATTAGAAATGTCCTCTTGCTAACATTAGCTAGCCTAACTTCTAATAAACTAGCTCACGTTTATATTAGCGATATATATCAATGCAATGTTAGCTAGCTTAGCATGCAGGTAGCTAGCCTCTAGCCCAGTAGCTAGCTGCTATTAAACTAGCTCGGATTTGTCGCAAGTTAACATGAGTTGGATTTGAGTTTCAGGAGTCTTTATTTTTTAACAGCAGCCAAATGAATGAAAATGTCCAGGTGTCTGAAAAGTCAGGAACCAACAGGAGTTAAAATATTATTTATTTACACTTATTTTTATATTTATTTTTTCCTCACAGCTGAAAAATGGCATGTAAGCGTAGAGATAGTGCTTCTCAGTAATCTCACTGGTTCTTGAACTTTTTGGACACCCTGTAATTTTACCACAACAACTGCAATCATTAATGTTATTTACTTTAGCTGGCTAGCTAGCATAGAAAACAGATTCTGTGGATAAATGTCCAGGTATCGTCCTTTAATCTTGGACATGATTGGTTCCTCTCCATGAAACTTTTTTCATGATACTACAAACTTAGATTAGACGTAGCTCCGCCCCCAAATCAGTTTTATACATCTTTTATATCAACAGTGATAACAGGAAGATTTACATTCTCTTAAGATGTGTTGGTCAAATACTATAAAAAGACATTACATGGATAACATTAGTTACGCAACAGCGCTGTTGAATTCTGGATTCTGATTGGACAGAAAGCATTGATTCATTTTCTTTAAAGTAGCTGCAAGTCACAGGATTATATTAATGAGCTCATTTTAATACGTTATCGTTTCTATAGTAACAGCTCATTCTTACTGTAGGTACGTGTACAGCGGACGCTCCACTAACAATAAACAGATTAAAAAATCATTGATACAGTATGGTGAAGTTTTCTGTAAGGAGAAATGTTTTTATTTAACATTGATGGAAGGAGTCTCCAGTGTCAGCGCTTTGTAACAGTCAGAGGTAAAGCTGTAACTTTAAGTTTTCCGACGTCTTCAGGACAGAGGAGTTTACGCTTCTTTGCAGTTTCTCGGTTAAATGATAGGCTACATTTTTTTGTCTTATTAACTTCAAGAGAGAAAAAAGAGAGGCTGGTGAGGGAACTAATTGCTGTGGTATAAGAGGAATAAAACACTAAAACATGTTGTTATAGCAACACAAGCACCTCGTCACTCAGTAGTTCACTATTCCAGAATAATGCGTTTTTTTTTAAAAAAAGTCCTACAGTTGTGAAAATGTGAATATGGAATGTTCTAGTAAACACAGTGAACACACACACACACACACACACATATATATATATATATATATATATATATATATATATATATATGTATATATGTATGTGTGTGTGTGTGTGTGTGTGTGTATATAGTACTGTGCAAAAGTCCTTTTTATTTTTAGTACAAACTTTGTTATAGATGTTTATTTTCTGGCTTCTACATTATTGATTCAGTACAAAAACATTTTAGATTCCAAACATTAGTTTTCCAGCACAAAATGAAATGTTCCAGAAAAATGTTTGTATGTCAGTAAAGAAAGCAGCAGATTCCATAAGAGACACTTTTCAGATAAAAACATAATGAAGGCTGCTGGGTTTCGCTGCAGAAATAAGAAGCGAGTCGACAGTCAAAGTCTCCAGAAGAACTGTGGCTGCTTCTGCAAGATGCTCAGTAACACTTCCAGCTCATTTCCTTATAAAACTGCACACACTGCACCTCAGATACTGCTTTATTTATTTAAAGCGAAGGATCGTCACATTAAATACTGACTGTGTTTCATTTATTACTGTTTACTGCTCTTTATAGGATTTTTTTATTGTAGAAACATTTAATTTCATTATTTTTGAAGGCGTCTTTACTCTACAGCATTTCTTTACATGTGACTAAGACTTTTACACAGCGCTGTATATATATATATATATATATATATATATTTACCATTAGCACACACTCCAAACTCCTTAGTCACGCCTGGAAACACCAAATATCACCAGACGAATGAAAGAGAAGGCATCACACCACGTCTCCTTGAAGTCACACTGAGCAAGTGCTTTTTTATTTTGTGCAGATTCTAAAAATACCCAGAGTGCTCTGCAGCAGGGGGAGGAAGACGAGGAAGAGGAGGAGGAGAGAGTCTGCAGAGAGAGAGAGAGAGAGAGAGAGAGAGAGAGAGGGAGAGAGACAAAGATGGCGCTTGTGTGGAAACAGCATTGATGCTCATTTATCTGAAGGTCAGCTGAAGGACAGTGAACTCGCGGGAAAAATGAGTTCTTTACTACTGCAGATGTTCCATGACCTTTTATAATGTACAAGTGTTTAAATGCTGGCTTTGTTTTATGATTTTATTTGTGCTCTATGGGTTGCTGAGTTCATAAAAAAAAAGAAATAGTGCGAAAAAGAAATAGTGTGATGACGGAGATAAAACAGAGATAAAAACGCATGCCTTTACTGTTCCTAAAAAATAAAAACATATTAAATCATATTAAATATTAAATCTTAGTTTTAGACTTTTCAAATATTGTATTTAATTTTTATTTAAAACTGATATTTATGCAAATATATTCATACAAAATTTTATTTTATTATTTCTCCCGCTTTTTTCTTGTTTATGTTTATATATATCCCCAGCCGGTACTCGGTACAGAGTCATTATTTATAAAATTAAGCTAATCTAATGAATAGTTATTATGTTTTCATAAATTTTCCTTTATATTTAGTTTAGTATTTAATGTATAATTTAGTTCTGGTTATTTTCCACTCCATTATCATGAAGTACTTTTGCTTAAAAAAAAAAAAACTTTACCCCGCCCACTCTGACATCATATTTGATGCCAATGTAACTTTCGAATATTTATTTATTTATTTATTTATTTCCATCCTGTTATTTATAGACATATAAGAAATGATCAACTCTTGAGTTTTGATAGTAAAATACTGAGTCAGTCACTTTTTATCCATTCATAGTTACACTTCATGTTCAAAAAAACAAGTTAGTTCCTGATGTCGCTTACGTTACAGCAGCAATAAACAGTCGTTTCCTCACCAGCCTCTCTTTATTCTCTCTTGAAGTTAATAAGATGGAAAAAAAACGCAGCTTATCATGTTACTGAGAAACTGAAAACTTTCTTACAGCTTTACCTCTGACTGTTACAAAGCACTGACACTGGAGACTCCTTCCATACATGTTACATAAACATCTCCTTACAGACAATTTCACCATATCTACGATTCTTTCTGTGGCGTATCCACCGTACACGTCCTTATGAATGAGGTGTTACTATAGAAACGATAACGCATTAGAACAAGCGCATTAGTGTAAGCTTGTGTCAGAAAATTCATCAACACCTTCCGACCAATCAGAGTCCAGAATTCATCACCGTGGCGTAATGTATGATAACGTAACATAATGAACTACGAATATGAAAATCTACAATTAAATAAATAAATAAACGTGATGAACTACGAATATGAAAATCTACAATTAAATAAATAAATAAATGTAAAGAACTACGAATATGAAAATCTACAATTAAATAAATAAATAAACGTGATGAACTACAAATATGAAAATCTACAATTAAATAAATAAATAAACACAAAGACGTGGATGTGGCATAATGTCTCTTTTATT
>NC_069725.1:1332946-1397946 GCF_027358585.1 Pangasianodon hypophthalmus
TGTTTTTTTTTAAATGGAGAAACCTTTATTTTACAATTTACACAAAAAACATGAATTCCTAGAAGCACCTTAAAGTAAGAACCCAAAACATGAGGGAAAATAAAACAGACCTGATCTGAAGAAGAAGGAAGTGTGTGATGAAGTTATGAGGAAGAGCGTACAGGGATTTAACAAACATCACAATTTATCATTTAGAAAATTATTAAAACCTTTTTTAAAGAATATTTATTTATGACATGAAGAAAGAGAGATGTAAAAATTGAGAGATAACAAGAATTTTTCATTTTTAATATTTAATATTGTTTCTTACTTTTGCCCTGTAGGTAGAAAATTGTATACTCTATAAATAGACAATCAATAGTAAATATTTAATAATTAAAAAAATATTAATAATAAAAAAGCTAGTTCAAGGGTCAGAACAAGGTTTGATGAGAGTTGTAGTTTTTGGCGATTTGTGATCCTCAGGTTCATATACAGTTTTTTTTTTCCTGTTTTTTCCATTTCTTGTGTTAGATTTCGCTCTTTGTCCTCGACATGTGACGTGAGATTTCAGTAAATGAAATGAAATAGAGTTTATATAACGTGGTAATGGATTTCTCACTCACCTGCCCAGAAACTGCACCTCTCCTCGGTGGTGGTGAGGGATGGACATGTAGCGCCCGATGTCACCTGAAGGTCGACTCACGGTGTAGCCCGCGTACTGAACCCTGTCACACACACACACACACACACACACACACACACATACTTTTCTGTTAGTTTTTTTTTTTTATCACGCTGTTATGATTTTAGCCTCAAAGTTTAATAATGCACACACAGAACAATTTATTAATACTGAACATTGTTGCTTGCACAAAAAACAGTGATATGGCAACACTAAAAGGACAAAAAACAATCAATAAGGATCTCTGTACTATATACAGTACTATGTAGAGGTAGTACATACTGTATGTTATGGTTTATTAATGCAGCTTATTCACTGTATGTTTCATGGCCCAGAAAATACGCTAATCAGAATACAGATGTGTTTCAGGAAAACTTGAAAATACGGAAAAAAATCAGAATGTTTCAGGGCGACTCGTCGTCTATAAAATATGGTAATCAGAGTACAGGTATGTTTCAGGGTTGACTTATAGTCCAGAAAATACTGTAATCAGTATATAGGTATTTTTCAGGAAGACATATTGTCCCGAAAATATGGTAATCAGAATACAGGTATATTTGAGGGCAACATATTCTCCAGAAAATACAGTAATCCAAAAACACAGCTTATAGACTAGAAAATACGGTAGCCAGAATACACATATTTTTCTGGGTGAATTATTGTCCATAAATTACGGTAATCAGAAAATAGGACTTGTAGTCCAGACAGCAATGTAATCAGAATACAGATATGTTTTATGGTGACTTATAGTCCAGAAAATACGGTAATCAGAATTTCATATCAGTATACACAACAGTGTCCAGTCCAGAAACTAGCATAATCAGAATACACGTATGTTTCCAGGTGATTTCCTTCCAGGAAAATACGCTAGTCAGAAGACAGGTGGAAGTGCTGGGATTGTTGTCTCACCTGTTCCACAGATCGTCGTCCTCTCCTCCCCAGCCCCAGAATGCATTGGGAAAACCGTTTATCTTCTGAAACTGCTCAGCAGTGAGACCGCTCACGCCGCCGAAAAACTCATCATACGGCAACCTAGAGACGAGAAACAGAATCAATAAACAACGATTAAAAAAGAAACAAGAAGAAGTACAGATTACAGTCACTCTGGAAGCTGTTTAAAGAAGTTCACTCTCACCAGAAATAGAGGAACTAATAAAAACACACCGTGTGTGTGTGTGTGTGTGTGTGTGTGTGTGTGTGGTATCAGAGTGTCACAGCAAACACAAACACACTCACATGTAGGAGTATTTGTTGAGTTTGACGGCGAAGTGGCGCGGCATTCCGCTGCAGCCGTAGTAATTCCGGTCGTTTTCCAGAATGTGATCGACGTCGTGGAATATCACGCAGTCCCACTGCACGTCCTTCATCGCCTCCTTAAAGCCCACGTTGAAGAGCATGGCACGGTTAAAGGGCTCGTCTCCTGCCTGACACACACACACACACACACACACACACACACACACACACTGTAAGTGTGCTCTGTGATAAAGGACAGACACTTAGTTCTGACGCAACGCTTTTCCCAGAATTCATTCATACTCACACTGACTCACTTTCTTTCTTGATTCTTTCTTTCTTTCTTTTCCTCTTCAAGTTGTCTTTCTGTTTCTGTTTCTTTTGTTATTTCTTTCTTTGTTGGTATTTTCTTTCTTGATTTTTTTCATTCTTTCTGATTCTCTGTCTTTTTTTACCTATTGAAATTTTCTATTATTCTTTTTTCCTTCATTTTGATTCTCTTTCTTTTTCCTTCTTGATTATATTTCTTTTCCTCTTTAAGTTTTCTCTCTGTCTTTCTTTTACTCTCCCTCTTAATTTGTTCTTTCTTTCTTTCTTGAAATGTTCTTGTCTTTCTTTTTTCTTTCCCTGCTTTCTATCTTTCCCTCTTGAATTCTTTGTCTGTTTCTTTCTTTCTTTCTAAGCTTTAACAGATCTATTAGAGATGAGATAAAATACGACTGGAACACAGCTAGAACACGTTTTTTTCGCCCAATCAGATTGCGAGCTCAGGACAGCAGCGTAAGATGAATCTTGTCTTGTTCACCTGTTCGATGACGTAGAAGCCGAACTGGAGTCGTTGTCTCTGCAGCGCTGGGATGAGGTGACGCAGGAGAATGGGCAGATGCTCGTGCCGGTTTCGGAAAGGCACTAAGATGGCCACCTGAGGGAAGGAAAGATAAATTATCTTTTTTTTTTTTCAGTGCAGACTTTCTAAATACAGTCATTCCAAAACAATATCTTTTATTTTTGGACTTTTTCCTTGTTCCCATGGTAACACTGGGAGATTACAGGCTTACAGAGGTCGAGGTATTACAGCCAGACGTACAAATCTGTGTGACTGGGAAACAGTCTGGTGTGTGTGTGTGTGTGTGTGTGTGTGTGTGTGTGTGTGTGTGTGCAGGTGGAGGAAAAAATAAATCTGTCATTTCTGTTTTGACGTTCCAGTTGAAACAGTTTGCATAACGCTGTCAGCTCGTGTTTTCACCTCGCGGTCTGTGCAGCTGCTGAACTGAACGTGAGAACACTTCAGAACCTCGTCAGATAATTTCCTCACGACACTCCGTCTGGACTCACTGAGAGAAAGTAAAAACTCCCTGTTCTCGATTGTCCCTCGGGGAACCCTTAAAGAACCCTACAGCAGAGTTCCTCTATCAGAAAAGGTTCCAAATAGAACCATTTTAGGAGCCAAGAAGTGTATGTATTTAATGCAGAGCTACACTCCATGGATGGATGGAAGGATGGAAGGATGGATGGAAGGATGGATGTGATAGTAGAAAAAGAGCATAAAGTTTGACAAGTGGAGAGAAGGACGAAGAAAGATGGATGGATGGAAGGATGGATGGATGTATAGATTGATTAATGTCTGGATGGATAGATGGATGGATGGAATAATAGATAGGTGGATGGATAGATGGGATGTATGCAAAAGTTTGATGGGAATCAAAGATGTTAGATGGATGGATGGGAAAATAAGGAATGATAAAAGAGTTTGATGGGCACGAAGATGGTTAGATGGATGGATGGATCTAATGCTGGATGGGTGGAAAAAGGATTGATGGGTGGAGGGATGGAAAGATAAGTTGAATAGTAGAGAGAGAAGAAGATAGATAGATAGATAGATAGATAGAGAGATGGAGGGATGAGATTTGGACATACTTTCCAGCGCGGGATGCAGTCGTGGGGTTTCCAGTGGCCTCCGAGGCGGATGGTGGAGTCCGATTTCAGTAAATTTTTCTCCACTCTCTCGAGAGAAATCTCACTCATATTCACCTTCAGCCTGCCCTCTGAGAGAGAAAGAGAGAGAGAGAGAGAGAGAGAGAGGGAGAGAGGGAGAGATTGTGTTAATAACATAAGTACATACCATGTGGTGTTAAAATATTACAAGCTAAAATGAAATGCAGTGAGAAGAGGAACCTACTCATGGTGGGCAGTTTCTCAGGGCAGATGTCAGTAGGCAGGTAAGTGAACCCCACGGGCAGGTACGGAGTGGGCGGGGCAGCCGTTTCACTCAGGTTAAAGTCATACAGGTAGTCTATAGAGGGAGAGAGAGACAAAGATAGAGAGAGAGAGAGAGAGAGAGAGAGAAAGGAAATTTAAAAAACTAGCCATCATGAAGCACATCACATAATTTTTGAAAAAAAAAAAAAGACATTTAAAAACTCTAATTTCTTCTTCAGTCCTTATTTTCTATCCCTGATTTTTTTCCACATTTAAAGGTGAGTGTTTGTGTTTAAAGGCAGTGGTCTAGACATTATTAAAAAAAAACCTGCATCGGACGCTTGTACTCCAGAAAAATCTTGCGAAGTGATCTTGAGATGTGATCTTGAGATGCGAACTAAATCAGCTTAAGCAGGTGCGTAACTCAACTCTGAATACCAGGAACTTTCCCCATGTAAATGTAAAAGTCACAACTCTGAATGTGCCCCTAAGTGTTTAATTGAATTTATCATATTTTACAATTTTACTAGTTGATGTTAATAAGCAAGCTAAGGTTGTCTAACCATGTAAACCTTATCCTAACAGTTTTTCTAGCACTTTTTAAAGAAATTTTGGTCAATTCGGATGCTTCTGTAAACCTCATTTGCAATCTAGACTTAAAACAAGATTAAAAATGATTGTTAATAATAGCTACAGGCCTAAATGAGATCCTGGCTGTAGTTGTCATGGTTACTAAAGAGATAAGATGTTTCTGAAACAGGACCCGAGGTCATTTTTCCCCACAGTGTAACGAGATTAGAAAACTAAAAGTGTTAAAATGAGTCATGTTTATAAATCTGTGCCCGGTAAAGGAGAGGTCAGTGTTATCCTGTTCCCTCCATCACTTATTTCCACTCCCACCTTCTGTCAAGAGGGAATTTATTATTTATTTCCTTTTATTTCTACGCAGATGATTAGGAGTGATGTCCTGTACCTGTTCCGTTGACGCTGTAGGCACTTCTGACCACCTGCTCCAGAACCTGAGCTCCGATGTTTCTCACGTTCTCACGGATCCGCATTCCCCGAGCCTGGACCATGAACAGATACTCGTTCACTGCAGAGAGAGAAAAACAAAACCCGTTCAAACAAAGTGACCTTTCATTTCCTGCAATTTCTAACTACACTGTGTTTTATTCCTCTTATACCACAGCAATTTGCCAAGGACTACAATTTTTTATTTATTAAACAATGACGTACTTTTTATCTGTTTACAGTTACATTTAATGTTGAGAAACGTTCGTAAAACAAGTCAGTTCCTGTTCTCTGTCTTTCTCTCTGCTTGTTATTTTCCCGAGAAACCACAAAAGTGTAAACTCCTCTGTCCTGAAGACGTCGGAAAACTTAGGAAATGTTACAGCTTTATCTCTAACTGTTACAAAGCGCTGACACTGGAGACTCCTTCCATAAACGTCCGTAAGTGCCTATGGTGTACTGCCATCATAAATAATCAGGATTAGCCGTGATGATACAGGGTTAGCACACACTTTTTGGAACAGCATGTCATTTGACTGGTGTGTACTTTGCTCTTTGAGCAAATGGAGAGACAGAGATAGAGATAGAGAGAGAGAGAGCGAGAGAGAGTGAGAGAGAGCGAGACAGAGAGAGACAGAGCGCAAGAGAGAGAGCGAGACAAAGAGAGGGAGAGTGAGAGAAAGAGCAAGAGAGAGATAGAGAGAGAGATAGAGAGAGATAGAGAGAGAGAGAGTGTGAGAGAGAGAGAGCGAGAGAGAGAGAGAGAGAGAGAGAGAGAGAATTTGATTGACAAGCCACACAGAAGATAAACGTTTCCTACCGCAGTGAGTCACCACTAAAGAAAGCAAGCTTGTTTTATTCTTACATCAAATCCGCTCCGCTGCTTTGATCACTGAATCCTTTCCTGTGTACAATTATTTATTTTATTATCGTATTGTCATCCAGTTCGACTTCACTTGAGCAGAACAGGCACTCGACCGCACTGAGATCCTGCGTGCACAGCAGGTTTTTTGGGGAAAAACAGGAAGATGGAAATGCTGCTTTCAGCTATTTTGCTGAAGTGTGTTAAAGCGAAGGCGAGTCGCGTCCCCTGTGATCTCCAGCGTTCGAGATCAAACCCAGATCACTTTGCTGCGTGCGCATTTCAGCATTAAAGCATCAGGAGCGACGAGCAGCAGCGCCGTCCTTCTGCACACACCCTCTAAACGCTGTACATCAGGCTTTAATTACGCTCACTAACGCCGGGCTTCGCTCACCGCAGCTCTCGCCTCAGCACTCACACTCGTCCTTTATTATTAGGCCACGATGCAAAGGCAATTTGACTTTCTAATTTTCATTTAATTCATTTTATAACATGAACAGTGCGTTACTAAACTGGACACGAGCCCCAAAAACTGTTCAGCCCTACTGGAATAAAATCAGACTCTCAATAATAATAATAATAATAATAATAATAATAATAATAAAGATATTAATCGGAAACTGCGGCTGAGCTTCATTATCCTGCTTTTCTGCTTCATCATCTTTTCACAAGTGGCTTAAAGGAGCGCTTTGTCATTTTTTTAAAAGTGTCTCTAGACCTAAAATAATTACATAATTTACAAGAAACTTTAAAAATAAAACAGATCTGTCTAATTTTTCCATTTGGCTCGTTTCGTCATTTCAAGCTTTTGTTTTACATTTTCGCAAAAACAAAACGTGGTCCACTTTTTTGTGCTCAATATAAAATTATGAAGTGTTTCTTTAACTGTGTTATGATTTTAATTAATTAATTAATTAGATAAATATGTTAAAAAACAGAGAGAGAGACAGATTAGTCAGTTAATATCCACCAGTCTTCCACTTCGCAATCGGTAGAGAACGCTAAAAATGACAAACTGCTCCTTTAATTTCAAATCTCAAGTCCTGCCCTTCAACTGCCCCTACCAAGCCTGTTAAAGCAGTGCTCTATGAAGCTCATTTCTGGGCCAGAAATTACATCAGATTTTTTTTTTTAGTGATGTTGATGAAATGACTTGACTGATCAACTGTCCCCGAACAACCCTGTTAAAGGGGCACTCTGTGAAGTTAAGGAGGTGGTCCAGCGGAAGAAAACAGAATCAAAATCAGAAATCAACAAACAAACAAAAAAATACCTTGCTAAATATCTGAAACAAATAAATAATACATGCTGATGTTGCACATTAAGGTTTTTCTGTCTATGAGATGACATGACTGTTACTCATCTAGGAGAACCTTTAGAAATGGCATACTGCCGCTTTAAAAAGAGTAAATAGGTGTGTTTTGTTTAACATTCTTTGACAAGCGTAATCAGAAAGAGTAGCGATTTTTCACCACATTTAAGCATGTTTATACTGTACAGACTCTCAGCTCTGACATTTCTCAACTCTAAATACAGAATGTCACTGTCAGAACAGACCACACCTCATCACTATTACCTTCAGGAATGTGTGTGTGTGTGTGTGTGTGTGTATGTGTGTGTGTGTGTGTGTGTCCTCTGCTGGTTGCAAGGCTGTGCTGATAAAACAGAGGACGATGACCGTATATTGCGTGGGCTCTGACCCTGGAAAAAACACAGTTTCACTGGAAACTCTTTTCGGTGTGTGTGTGTGTGTGTGTGTGTGTGTGTTTGTGTTTGTTGTATGCTTAGTTACTTAATGAGATAAAAAGTGTGTATAACCAAATGTAGTCAGATAGATATTAAATACAGAAAGTGATTTGTACAATCATTAACAGGAATGACACATTAAAGGTGCAGTATGTAATATTTCACAGTTTCCATCACCTGCAATTACTACATCATTCTGAAGATGACTTTAAAAAAACTGATTCGCAATATTTTTGTGCAGTCTTCTTTTTTTTTTTTTTTTACTTTTAGCCTTCTTTATACTTTTTTTTCAATAATTACTATTATTTATTAATTTGTTATTTTTTGTGATTTATATAGCAACTTTCTTTCATAAAACACTGCTCAAAGCTTTACAACAGTGAAACATTAAATAAAACATCAGGACAGGAAAAGTAAGTGTAAAAGAATATAATATAAATCAACTATACGAAGATAATAAAGAAACAATTCATTTAGATTAAAAAAATGAAAGAATGTAAATAAAACTAGAACAAAAATGGAAAATTAAAAGATCATAAATATGAATTTATACAGAACTGAAACTGAAAATGAACTGACAGTATTATATTAATAATAATAAAATATTTTTCAGCAGTTTAAAGCCAGTTATCCAGATTGCAGCCAGCAGATGGCGCTACAAGTGACATTTTAAACCTGCATTTGAATTTCTATATAAATTGTCAACTCAAGTCTTTCATCCACCTGCTTCCCTTTAAGCGTGTTAAATTCGGACTCTATTATGAAGCTAAGTAGGTGGTCCAGCACGGCCGAAGCTCATTTCAGGGCCAGAAATTACGTAAGAAAACAACCAAAAGTGACGTTCAGTGCGTGTTGATATTGTGCATCAAGGTTTTTCCAGTTATTCCTATTTAATGATATGAATATTACTGGTCATGAAGCAGTTTTAAAAATGGCATACTGCCGCTTTAAAAGGAACAGATGAACTCAATAATAGGTGTGCTGCCTGTTTTCCTTCCTGCAGCAAATTACTCTGGCGAAAGTGTTGCTGCATATTCATATAACACACACAAACACACACACACACACACACAAACACACACACACACACACAAACAGCAGGAAATATACAGGTGCTGTCACATTCTGCTGCAGGCCACTGATTTGAATCCAGCTAACATTTGCATACCAGAGAGAGAGAGAGACAGAGAGAGAGACAGAGGGGCAGAGAGAGAGAGAGAGAGAGAGAGAGAGGCAGAGAGAGAGAGAGAGAGAGAGAGAGAGGGGCAGAGAGAGAGAGACTGAGAGAGAGAGAGAGAGAGAGAGACAGAGAGAGAGAGAGAGAGAGGGTCAGAGAGAGAAAGAGAGAGGGTCAGAGAGAGAGACAGAGAGAGGGGCAGAGAGAGAGAGACAGAGAGAGAGAGAGAGAGAGAGAGAGAGAGAGAGGGGGCAGAGAGAGAGAGAGAGAGAGAGAGGGGCAGAGAGAGAGGGGCAGAGAGAGAGAGAGAGAGAGAGGGGCAGAGAGAGAGGGGCAGAGAGAGAGACAGAGAGAGAGAGACAGAGAGAGAGAGAGAGGGGCAGAGAGAGAGAAACAGAGAGAGAGAGAGAGAGGGGGGGGGCAGAGAGACAGAGAGAGAAAGAGAGGGGCAGAGAGAGAGAGAGAGAGAGAGAGAGAGACAGAGAGAGAGATAGAGAGAGGCAGAGAAAGAGAGAGGGGCAGAGAGAGAGAGAGAGAGAGAGAGAGAGAGAGAGAGAGAGAAAGAGAGAGGGGCAGAGAGAGAGAGACAGTGTGAGAGAGACAGAGAGAGAGAGACAGAGAGAGAGATAGAGAGAGGCAGAGAAAGAGAGAGGGGCAGAGAGAGAGAGAGAGAGAGAGAGAGAGAGAGAGAGAAAGAGAGAGGGGCAGAGAGAGAGAGACAGTGTGAGAGAGAGAGAGAGAGGGGGCAGAGAGAGAGAGAGAGAGAGAGAGTGAAAGAGAGAGCGGGTTTGAGAGATGACTTGGAGGTTTTGTTTTTCTTCGTTTAGTTTATTGTGTTTAAAGTGCACATTTGTAAGTCAGTCTCGTTTTTTTATGACGTAGAAACACCGTGAATTTAAATCCTGGAAATGTCAGAAAGCCACTGCTGAATTCTGGATTCTGATTGGTCAGAAGGTGTTGGTTCATTTTCTGTAACTCTGGCAGCAGAGCAGCTGTGAAGCACAGGTAGAGGTGGAGCGATATGACAGAAAATATCACATCACCATTCCTGAAGGCATTCCTACGACTCAAACACTGCCAGGTGTCAGTGCTGCTTTAAGAAAAGGTTTGATGATACGCTATTTAATGTCTACAAAACTGTATTTTTATATATATTTAAACAATAACATTTAAATTTATAAAATGAATAAAGAAATGTTTAACAATGAAAAGGAGAATTTTAAAGATTAAGTATAACGTTTTAACATCAGCTGCGTCTTGTGAGTTGGTAATTAAATTTGTGTTTTAAAAAAACATAAAAATGTTTTTAAAAAATCACCATGTCTCAGAAAAGTGCACAATGACAGAATTTATCGTGATATCGATAAGTTTATATTAATGCGCTCTCTGATATGGAGCCATTTATGGAAGGAGTCTCCAGTGTCAGCACTTTGTACCAGTCCGAGGTAAAGCTGATTGTTTCTCTCACTAATCTCACTAATCCCCTCTTTTTCGTTTAGAGGACGGTTCTCCTCTGTTCTCCGTATTCCTTCTGCTGTAATCACAAAATAAATTCGTTAAATTAAATAATGAATTTAACGTCACACACAGTTTGGAAATTTTTTTTTTAATAATAAAATTATTATTGATATTTTTCCAGAACTTAGTCCCGGGCCTGTTTTGCTTCCTCTTTGCTCGTCATGATGCTGCTTGTTTAGGTTCTCTAACAAACTCTGGCTTCTTCCAGGAACAGGTTTATTTTTACTGAGATCACGTGACACTTGAACCGCACGCAGGTCGAGTCCATTCAACTAATCACGTGACTCATTCTAATCAAATCTGAACTAATTTAGGAGTTTCACAGTGACAGGGGGTGAATACTTACGCAAGCACAAATTTTTTTATATTGATTTTTTTCCCTGCTTCAATATTTTTTCTGTAGAGAGAGCGAGCGTTATTAAATGCTTTCTCTTCTAGCTAAGATTATTCCAGGAACTAGGAACTTTTTATGGAAACTGCAGCCTGAAAAAAAAAAAAAAAAACACTGGGAACGACAGAATTCCCAACTGAAAGCTGGGCGTTTCCTCCGAGCTCCTCCAAAATCCGGACTTTTGGCGTTGCAGCCGAGGCTTTCCTGTTTCGCGGTGTTTTTTTCCCGCAGCTGTTGGGTTAAATCAGTGAGATGACGTCAGTTGGCACTGATCACCGAACACCAGGTAGGAAAGAAAAAAAAACCACTCTCACACACATCTACTTAAAAACCAAAAGGGTGAAAAAGTTTTACTGCGAATATGTTGGTGAATATTTTAATTAAGAAGTGAAGCAGTGAGACAAAATGATTATAAATCACATGCGTTTACGTGAAATGAGACATATGCGACTTTTCAGGTCTCACACTTGGAAATTTCCTACGATTCGCACGGCTCAATGCGTATGAGACACAAATATTAAGGACAATGTTGGGGCGGAGTTATGGAGTTATGGGCGGAGTTTATAAATGGGGTTTGTACCCTTTCTTAGAAAAATTCTTATTTATTGTGCTGAACATTTACACAAGAAATGCGCTGCTCATAAAAATCCAGTTAGTCTGGAAAAACGTTCGTATCCAACGTTTCTCTCCTGAGCGTGTGTTAATGTACGTGTAAAGCGACTCACTAACGTGAACCTCGATTGTTCGGCATCAGATCGTAGAATTCTCCACGAGTTACTGTGATTTAGATACGGATTACACTGTCAAGTTCAAATTGCATTTATTTCAGTCGATTTATATGAATGATTTGAAAGAAACTGATTCCAAAACGAGTCCATAAATCAAATAAATCAAAGAAGACTAGCCTTTAAAGTAGGACAAAAGTAATGGCGCCCTATAAAAGCAGAAGGAGTTATGTGTGTGTCTGTGGTAGCTGACGCACTGCAATGGTTCGGTCGCCATTTTGTCATTTTCAACTCGCTTTGCCTTTTATGGGGCTTTGTGGGCGTGGCTAGACGTAAATGCCGTGAACGTGCTCGGAAATATGTGGCTGGATGGTGTTTATTAACACACGCATGTGAGTACATAGAAAATCAGAAACTTTTGCAAATCCGGCGGGAATTTTTAGCTTGGTTTGGCCACGAAAACATTTACACGCAACTTTTTTTACGAAAAGATTGACGAACGAGGCTTGAAATGTGCGACTGTTAAAATTCACAGGAAGTTTCATTTCTGAAAAGTAAGTTTTTGCACAAACATGACTGGTTGTTTGCAGTATCCATATATTTATTGATAAGGATTTGATGGGAATTTGTAAATGTGGGAAAATTGAGCAGGAAAGCAATATTAATTATATTAATTAATTATACTCAGGTGAAGCGTAAGTATAGTGTACGATGAAGTACAGTCACTGAAGTTCTTTCCACCTTCTAGAGTAATACACAGCATTATAATCGTGTATTTCATCATAACATATGATTTAACACTCTCCTATTTTTTTTATTTTATTATTTTTATATTACATTACAGAGGATAAAAATGAATCGATTTGCCTTAATTTGATTCACGAGGCCAAATTTTTTCTCATTTTTAATCCTAAACTAAACGTCTAGCTGGTGACTCTTATTGTAGCCATTTTTATGCATTTGGGAGTCACACTGATACTGTCACACACCATAAAATTCCACACACACACACACACACACACACACACACACACACACACACACACTTCCTCTCTATCTCAGCCCAGCAGAAGAGCTTCAGTGCACAAGCAATTACAGTCGTATTGATTCACGCTTTTGTGCAGATGAAGGACGTCGGCCATTTTTACAACACGAGAAAATGGCTTTTCGCTTCCAATCACACGGATTGCTCACGTACGCTTTTCCTTTTGTCCCTTCCGCCTGACTCCGACACGTCCAATTTCGTTTCTGCTTGAGGTGCAGTTTGTTAAATTCGCATTTCACGTGGCTGCACTTGGTTGATGGATTCAGCACTTCTGGGCCCTCGGCACTCGACTCGTACCGTACACCTGCTCAAGAAGTTAATCGTTTTTTTTTTTTTTCAGAGAGGATATGAACATGATTGATGATGTGAGACAAAGTGGTTTGGAAATGATGAAGAATATCCGTTTAAGCGTCTTCGCTCAGGCTGTTTGGAGTGTACTGAATGGAGCTCGGAACAGACCCCATTATTTCTCGTGGCCCTGATGCGAGCCAGAAAAAGCCAAGCGGTGAGCAAGAGGCCGTCGATACGATACAATACGATACGCAGCCGTACACACCGACTCGTAACACACACTAACACACACTCGAACACAATTAGCCTGCGTTATTGGCAAGGCTGCTTTCCTTTCTTCTCAGCTTTGCCAATAACACGAAAAACACGAATCCACCATTAACAACTCGGCATCCGTGAATCTAATAAAACAGTAATCGAACAGATATATCGATATATCGCAATATTCAACACCACGTGGAATTCCTGCGACGATCTACACATTAGTTTCTCCTTTATAACAACACAAAGGGAAAAGCTGGTTAGAGAGACGTATCACTGTGTTACATCAGCACAAGGCTTTCTAACAGCTTGGTGGATCACTTTCTACAAAACAGGTAATGGCAGTGATGAAATAAAATTAAAGACAATGACAATATTTTTAGTACAAGGAAGACCGGTGTAACAAGTCTGACTCAAAGATTATTTTGGATATCAAATTACCCGTGTAGTCTTACTGTAATAATAAAAAGCCAAACACTAAGCTCCAAATAAGGCTGAGCGATATGACGATATAATATCGATATCATGATATTCATGATAATTATGTCACAATACAATTTTTATTGAGATATCATTATATTTTTGTATGCTTTTTAAATAATTACAAACTCACAGGAAGCAGCTGATATGATGGAAAAATGTTTTACTTAATCATTAAAATTGAATTTATAAACTCTTTTTTCTCAGTGTTAGATTTTTTTAAATTATTTTTTATAAATATAATTCTTTAAATCTAAAACATTTAAATACATTTACTTATTAATAATAAACTTAACTAATAAACTTTTACTTATAACAGTTGCATAAAATGCATCTGAAGATCATATGTATATATATATATATATATATATATATATATATATGTAATGTATTCAAAATTATTGTTATTATTCAAAATTATTGGCACCCAGACAATTAATATTTATTAAAGGCACCAGCTTTTTCCTGTAGCTTTTTCTTCCTAAAAAAAAAGCCCTGAACGATGAGCGCAAAACATGATCCATTTCTATATTTTACTATATTTCTCACCAAACACACCAAGCAAACGTTTGTTATTTTTAGGACATATGTAGGTTTTTATGAGAATTATCTTGTGTTAGGAAAAAAATGAAGCATGTTCTCCACATTCTTGGCACAGACACTGCGAATAATATTTATTTTATACAATAAACATCAGCAGCTTCTCCTAAAGGGTGCCAATAATTCTGACATTTACAGCACAGATTGACTTTTACCACAGGTTCAGTCATTAACTCTTGTTAATAAATGAGAGAATTTATCATGCTGTTGTTTATCTTTAGTGACTTTATCAGGAGAAACGTTGGTGTTCTTTGGTCCATCAGCATTTTATCTTAACAACTCCCTCATCATGTTTCTAACTATAAAGCTAATTTGTCTGATGAGACGAATTAACGAGAGGAAATGATTAATCCTGCTTGCGTCAAATGCTGAAGTTCGGGTTCGGCTTCTCGCTCTCGATCAACGTTCACTCATAAATATGTGCTGATGCATTAGTACAAGGAGAAGGGGGCGTGGCCAGTGCACCTGTCAGTCAATGTGCAAGAGGCGTGGCCTCGTGCTCAAACTGTGCATAAGTCTGAATTGTATTTTATTAAATATCATTAACAGTCAATTCAGGAACCAACATTTCAAAGTGTCCTGCCAATAAAGCCACTAAAACTGTCAGAGTGAATTCCGTATCGCTATTAACAGCTTTCCTTCTTTCCTTTCTCTCTTCCTCTAACTCGGGATTCACACCGTTACCATCATTAGTGTCTAACGTGATCGTTTCATCACAGCATCAAGACTCCACGTGAGTGAAAACCCTGCAGCTAAAACACTTCACGGCTAAAGTTAGCGGTTTGCGTGATGAAGCTTCCAGCCGGGCCGCTGCATCGGGACGCACGCCGACGGATCGTCAAAATCGCAGCTTTCTCCGTTTTTCAGTTTATGATCACATTTCATATGGAGCAGAAACAAAAAGAGTTTTCTCCTGAAGAAAAAAAAAAAAAAAACCCGAGAGAGTCACTTAGTGAGTTTTAAAAGCATCCTGAACATCAAAACTACAGTCTGAAAGTGTTTTATTCCTTTTATACCACAACAATTCGCCAAGATTTATAGCTATTTATTTATTAAAGAACGACACGTCAAAGTTTTTAGGTAAAAGTTAAAGCTACAGCTTTACCTCTGACACTGGAGACTCCTTCCAGAACTGTTAAATAAACACATTTCTCCTTACAGAAAACGTTTTTAAAATCCGTTTACGTGGAGCGTCCGCCGTACATGTCCCCGTGAACGATAGCTGTCGCTATAGAAACGATAACGTATTAATATAAACCTGCGCTACTGACAGAACTGCTGTTCTAAAAAATTTATCAACACCTTCGGAGAATTCAGCGGCGCAGAGGCACAAACATGGTTTCACAGTTAGCGTAACTCTCACGGTTTCAGGACAATGTGACTCACTTTCTCTTTTCTTTCCGTGGAACTTTACACAGTTATGTGGGAGAAAGTGTGTTTTTTTTAAACTGTCACAACAGACACACACACACACACACGCTCACACACACACACACACACACACACACATACAAAACCACAGCCCCGGCTTAAATGAGTTTTAGCTCACCACTGACCTTAAAATGCTGACGGCGAAAAAAAACATGATGCATGATTGTATTTAAAAAAAAATTAAAATACGATAAAAAAAAAAATTAAATACAAATAAGATAAAATAAATATCGAAAAAGTTTTTTTCTCAACTTTAACTCATCTACTGCTCACAATTGACCTCAAACTGCTAACTGGATTAATAAATTAATAAATAAATAAAATATAAGATGAAACGATGAAAAATATATTTTTCTTTTTATTCAATTTTTATAAAAATCAAGACTTTCTTTCGACTTTTCTGTTTCTCTTCCTTCCTTCTTTTCCTTCTTTCTCTTTTGACTTCTTTCTTTCTTTCAAAAAAATAAAAAATCTGATTTTATGATTATTATTTTTTTTCTTCCAAATTTGTGTCTTTTTTAATTAAAAATTGTTTTTAACCCAGACTTCTTTTGATATGTGATCAGACGTCACTGAGAAACATCGCCTGTTTGCGACATTAGCCTCACACACCAAAACAAATGTTCTGCACTACGGTGGAAATAGTTCACAATTTCCTCTGAATTATTGTTTAACTCACCAAGAACAGCCTGAACACACACACACACACACACACACACACACACACACACAGGCTCTGATCTGTGCAGGTCTTGTGACTGGAAGTCATCACAAGCTCACATCCAGGTCACACGATCCACACGACTTTCATTTAATACTGTGTAAAAGTATGTGCACCCCCAACAGCAGCTGTGTGTGTGTGTGTGTGTGTGTGTGTGTGTAAAACGTTTACGGCTAAGAAAAGGATGAGAACACACACTACGCACACTGCACTTTGTTTCAGACCGGTCATGTGGGCATCATAAGCATCTCATGCTCCAGATTAACACACACACACACACACACACACACACACACACAGAGAGAGAGAGAAAGAGAGAGAGAGAGAGAGAGAGTGTGTGTCAGTGTTCTCACATTCTGAGACACCATCTATTACAGGGTGAAAAGCTCTAATCACACACACACACACACACACACACACATACACACACACACACACACACACACACAGAGAGCCATCATTATGATCAGCAACACAAATAGCAGGATTATTATTACTGTAACTCACAGATGTATCACTGTCCTCCTTCCTTGAAGTCCTCACACACACACACACACACACACACACCAAGCAGTGCTTTAAGCAATTTCTAAATTATCCGCATTCCTGTATGTATATAGTTGAGTGCAAAAGTTTATGCACCCTCTACTCTTTCTTTCTTTCGTAGTTATTAAGTGTAAATAAAGACAGTAATAGTGCGATATAAAGAATGCAGTTTATTTTTTATTTTTTTTCAGTTATATTTCTGAGAAACACTCTCCATAAACACTCTGATAGAGTTTTATCTTCTTCTCCAGCTGTGGGAAAGTTTGATATGTTCTGGTTTCAGGCGTGCCATCGCTGTTTTTCGTTCTCCACTGTTTTTATGCTTTTTCCTTTCATTCCTCCCTCTTTCTTTCTTTATTCTTTCTTTCTTTCTTTCTTTCTTTCCGTTTCCTTCCTTCTTTGTTTCTCCCCCTCTTTTTCTTTCTTTCTTTTGACTTTTTCATTTTTATTTCTTCTTTCCTTCCTTCTTGATTTCTTCTTTCCTTCCTTTTGACTTTTCCTTGCTTCTATCCTTCCTTCCCCTTGTTACTTTTTTCTTTCTTTCTTTCTTTTTGACTTTTCCATTTTCTTCCTTTCTGTCTTTGACTTACCCTATGGAATTTCTGTCTTCTTTCTTTCTTCCCTCCTTCCTTTCCACTTTTCCTTTATTCTCACTTCCCTCTCTGGTAAGTTTTTTCGTTTCTCTCTAACACCCCCTGCGTCTCTCTTCCTCTCTGGAGTTTTAAAGCCACTGTGTGGATTTGTAATGCTGACGCACTGACACGCTGCTGTCTGAACAGGACATTACGTTTACACACGTTTTTTTTTTTACGCACTTTTACACATGATTACACACGTTTACATTCTTTAGCAGCGGACCGAGGGAAGGCGAGCTGTGATGGTGCAGTCTGAGGTCACTTCCTGTGAACAGCAGCAGCGCCGCAGTGCCTCCATCACTGTCCAGTTACAGTGTGATAAAACACTCGAATAAACACCACCGCACAACAGTGACGCTACAGCACACACACACACACACACACACACACACTGAGAGACACACTGAGAGACACACAAGGACAATAATAAACACAAGAGTCATGAATTTACCAGTGTGTGTGTGAAGAAAAGCAGGACACCATTAAACACCTCATCCATTATCACACACACACAAGAGAGAGAGAGAGAGAGAGAGAGAGAGAGAGAGAGAGAGAGAGAGAGAGACAAGCAGAGAGAGAGAAAGCGATAAAGAATAAGAGACAGAGACACACAGAGAGAGAGAGAGAGAGAGACAGAGAGATTATTTTCTTTCGCTCACTTTCTCTTTGTTCTCATTTACTTCTCTTTTTCTTCTATCCCTCCTACTTTCAATGGCGATATCTCCGTGTCGTTACTATGGCAACCATCACGGAGACACAATCAAACGCAAAACTCACAATCCAAACAAACAATTTCGTAATGTGGATACTCGCATTATAAAAATCAGATTGAAAAAACAGATGAAGATTTGCGGTGGTGTGTAAACAAAGCGACGTGAAGATGTGAAGTGAAGTTCTCCATGTCTCCATGGCATGTGTTTATACGTGTTTATTTTAATCTGTGACGGAAAAATCCTTCACGTGTCGAGCTTTCTGAACGTGTCGAGCTTTCTGAACATGTTGAGCTTTCTGAACGTGTTGAGAGTCCTGAAAGTGTCGAGCTTCCCGAACATTTCGAACTTCCCAGACGTGTCGAGCTTCCTGAACACGTCGAGCTTCCCGAACACGTCAAGCTTTCTGAACGTGTCGAGCTTTCTGAACGTGTCGAGCTTTCTGAACGTGTCGAGCTTTCTGAACGTGTCAAGCTTTCTGAACACGTCGAGCTTCCCGAACACGTCGAGCTTTCTGAACGTGTTGAGAGTCCTGAAAGTGTCGAGCTTCCCGAACATTTCGAATTTCCCGGACGTGTCGAGCTTCCTGAACAAGTCAAGCTTTCTGAACGTGTCGAGCTTTCTGAACGTGTTGAGCTTCCCGAATGTTTCGAACTTCCCGGATGTGTCGAGCTTCCTGAACACGTCGAGCTTCCCGAACACGTCGAGCTTCCCGAACACGTTGAGCTTCCCGAACACATCAAGCTTTCTGAACGTGTCGAGCTTTCTGAACGTGTCAAGCTTTCTGAACGTGTCGAGCTTCCCGAACGTTTCGAACTTCCCGGACGTGTCGAGCTTCCTGAACACGTCGAGCTTCCCGAACACGTCGAGCTTCCCGAACGTGTCGAGCTTTCTGAACGTGTCGAGCTTTCTGAACGTGTCGAGCTTTCTGAACGTGTTGAGCTTCCCTAACGTTTCAAACTTCCCGGACGTGTCGAGCTTTCTGAACATGTCGAGCTTCCTGAACGTTTCGAGCTTTCCGAGTGTGTCGAGCTTCCTGGACACGTCGAGCTTTCTGAACATGTTTTACACCGTCAGCGTCAGACCACAACAATATCCACTAAACTCTGGATTTTAACACTTTATCTTTCAGAAATTGTGTCATTACAGTATACAGGTGTGTTATTTGTTACCTGGAATATTTGTGTGTGTGTGTGTGTGTGTGTGTGTGTGTGTGTGTGTGTGGTCTACAGAGACAAGGTGTGAGTGTTTACTGTCTCCTCGTCTCCTAATTGCACCGTTTGAAATCTGCAACTGCTGTTTAAACTTCTGTCCCTGTAACATCTCTCTCTCACACACACACACACACACACACACTCAAAATGAATAACGTCCTGCCCATTTTCTCCTGAGTGTGTGTTCATGTTACTGTTAACGTCAAACAGCAGAAATGAGCGACTGCTGAGACGTCACAGTAACTTACAGATAAAGTATGAACGCTATAAATGGAAGTTTCTGTTTTTCTGCTTCAGTGGACCTCATTAATCATTTCATACCGAGAGAGAGAGAGAGAGAGAAAGAGAGAGCTCTGGTCTACAGTCAGACTCTACCTCTCTCGCCCACTCGTCTTCTCCAGCTCTCCTTCTCCTGCCGTGTTGCTCAGTGTACTGCAGATCGGGCGTGTCCTCCGAGGTTACTCAAGGCCACTTACTTTAAGTGCACTAGTGGATGATGCAATGACAGAGTGCACATCATCTGACAGTAGAGCTGCACGAGGTATTCGAAGTTCATCAATACAACCTGCTAAACGATTCGATTCTATAACCTTCCATCATTCTGATGCTCCATTTAAACGTATTTTGCTATAGGTGAATTAAATTTCACACACTAATCAGACTCGTTTTAGACGCTTTCAGTGACTTTATTTAAAAAAAAAAAAAATCACTGATCACCACTGTTCCCAACAACCAATCACTGATCACCACTGTTCCCAACAACCAATCACTGATCACCACTGTTCCCAACAACCAATCACTGATCACTACTGTTCCCAACAACCAATCACTGATCACTACTGTTCTCTACAACCAATCACTGATCACCACTGTTCTCTACAACCAATCACTGATCACCACTGTTCCCAACAACCAATCACTGATCACCACTGTTCCCAACAACCAATCACTGATCACTACTGTTCCCAACAACCAATCACTGATCACCACTGTTCCCAACAACCAATCACTGATCACTACTGTTCCCTACAACCAATCACTGATCACTACTGTTCTCTACAACCAATCACTGATCACCACTGTTCCCAACAACCAATCACTGATCACTACTGTTCTCTACAACCAATCACTGATCACCACTGTTCTCTACAACCAATCACTGATCACCACTGTTCCCTACAACCAATCACTGATCACCACTGTTCTCTACAACCAATCACTGATCACTACTGTTCCCTACAACCAATCACTGATCACCACTGTTCTCTACAACCAATCACTGATCACTACTGTTCTCTACAACCAATCACTGATCACTACTGTTCTCTACAACCAATCACTGATCAACGACCGTATTCTATTCTATTCTATAAAAATGTAAACATTTATATAAAGTTTTCTTACAGAAAAATGAAAATAAAAATTAAGCATTATTCAGAATTTTTTAATAGTCATTTTTAAAATAAATAAATGAATAAAGTTTTACTTAAAGTTATAATTATAACTATTTTTAAAAAAGAAAACAGCAAATAAAGAGCATTATTGAGCATTATTCAAAAATGTAAAAGACAAAAGAAAGAAATTAAAAAGAAAAAAATTAAAGAAAGAAAGTGAATAAATATTTATTGTTTGATTGCACATTATAAGGAAATTTAATTTAATGCACTTTTTATGTTTATTTAATAAAATATATATATATACATGTATATAACGTGTAGTTCATGTTGAGCTGCACGCAGCAAATCCGCTTGACTCCAGTTAAGTTAATTACAGAAGAAGTCAAACGGAGATGATGACCGAGTGATGCCTGACGCCATGACAACGCTATAAGCAATGTTCCCTGTCTCCATAACGACGAAGCAGAAACGCTACGCCTGATTGGTCAGCTGCCATCTGCATCGTGATTGTGTACTGATGGAGGAGAGCAGCAGGATTTTCCCCAAACGTATCTGTTGTATTTTATTTAAGTGTGAAACTCGGGATATTAAATACACAGAATAAACGCATGTAGGTGACCGTGAGATTTTCTGTTTATAAACTTCCTGGAAGCCGGAATCAGAACGACTTCCTCTTTATCCTGATCCCGTCTATCGTAGCGTGAAATATTAGATCAGAGATCGTGTCGTATTCAGGAGCTGCAGAATGTAGCTCAGGACTGATGAATAAACCTGTTATAAACCTGTTATAAAACTCCTACTCAGAAAGAGTTCTGAACTAGTAATTTTTAAGGAAGATAAGAACCCTTAACTATACAAAGAACCCATTAAACAACCATTTTTCTATGATTGTATACTTAAATATCATTTTAGTGGCGATGAAAAGGTTATTCAAGGCTTCTCTAAGGGTTCTTGTCTTCCTAACAGGTCCTAGTCCCAGACAGAACCTTTAAGTGTTCCTCAGAAAAGCACCTAAAGAACCCTTAAGTTAAATTTACATGCAGTAATATTAAAACTCCAAGGGGGCAAATACTTTAGCCACTACATTTGAAGAGAAAAAGGTCAAATCTAGAACCCTTAAGTGTTCTTTGGTTGTCCCTTAATGGTTCTGTGTGCAGAAAGCTTCCTCATAATAAAAAGTTTCAAGCTAGAAACCTTTTTAGATACGAAGAACCCACTGAAGAACCTTGTTTCTTACACTGAATACTTCAGTATCATTTTAGTGGAAATTTTTACACTGTTAGAAAAAATGGTTCTTTACGGGTTCATTTGATAATAAAGGGTTCTTATCTTGGAAAAAAGGATTCAGTTTGGAATCCCTTCCTGACAGGGAAACACTCTGTTGTAGGGTTCCACATAGAACCTTTAAGGGTTCCCCCGAATGACAAGTGAAGAACCCTTTTACATCCAGTAACATTAAAACCGCAGAGGTGGAAAATACTGCAGTAACTGTACTTTGTCACTACACTTACTCTAACCAAGAAAAAGGTAACATCTAGAACCCGTAAATGTTCTTTGGTTGTCCCTTAAAGGTTCTATATAGAACCCATTTAATACAATAAAGAACATTTTTCTAAGAGTGAATACTTTTTTATCATTTTGGAGGGTGTACACTCTTAGAAAAAAGGGTTCTGCAAGGCTTAATTGGATAATTAAAAGGTTCTTGGCTTTAACAGGGTTCTACTCGGAACACTTTTGATAGGAAAACGCTCTGTTTTAAGGTTCTAGGGTTACATTTTTATGATGCTGAAATTAATTTTACATGCAGTAATATTAAGACAGTAATTTCTTACTTCACTTCAAATCTAGAACCTGTAAGAGATCTTCTTTGGTTTATCCTGGAGAACCGTACTACAGAGTTTAAAGGGTTCCAAACTAGAAACCAAATCTAGAAAATGATCAGATCCACAGAGATCCACTTCCTCTTCTCTTCTTATGCCACACTGAACAGTTATAGTTTTTTGTAATATCTTTATTTTATTTTTATAATTTTTGCGTTGCTGTGTTGCTCTATTCCAAGGTTAAAGAAATGAAAATTTCCCTCTAAGAGATAAAACTCTAACACACACCCGAGCCCTGAGCACAGAGCGCAGATTAGGAAACATACGCCTGCAAGGATTTCTGGCTGATGATGTAATAAGGAGGGGCCATGTCGAATGATTCACATCCAGGGACCTTTATACGGGATGGTGTGAGGCTAAAAACGTTCACGCCACGGCAGCTGGAATCAGCTCCAGATAGCCACGCCCCCTCTCCGCCGCCGCCTCTGTACGGCTTTCACTCGTATCGATCTGCAGGACGTCTCCGCCCGCTGGGACTCAGAAACGATCCGACATTAACACGGTGGAGTGTAAAAGCCTTGCACGCTTTGTAACAGGATCTTTGCGGCACTGATGCGGGCGCGCGTGTGTGTGAGTGTGTGTGTGTGTGTGTGTGTGTGTGAGTGTGTGTGCACCGGGCAGGAAGATGGAACTCAAGGTCGATGGCTTTGATTGATGCAGCTACTCACTTTGTTCTCAGGACACGACCGCAGCATGACGTCCTCAGCAGTTAGCGGCGTTTGTATCTATAATAGTGATTTCTCACAACAAGCATGCTTTCTCTTTCTCTCCCTGAGTGCTCTTTTCTCCTCCTCTCCACTCCATATCTTCATCTTCAGTAAACAAATGATCATGCAAACCAAAGACGGATCATTGTTCACTTATTTGCGAGTGATCATGCAAACGAGTAAGTGAGTGCCTGGAGACGCCGAGCTTTCCCTTCACCTTCCCACAACGTGTTTCCTGATATAAGATAAAGAGTGCCAAGCTCCGCCCCTTAAACACGTGAGAGCTACAGACTTTCCTGAACTGAAATTACTTTCTCTTTAGCATGAAGTAATGTTCTAGTAGTTTAACATCTCGTTACCCCCAAAAGACCCCGACACACTGATTGTATAGAAGCATATGCTTTTTTTGTCATTTCAGTGCATTTCATTTTATATGTAATAAACGTGTAGCAGATGAGTGCTTGGTCAGATTATCCTTCAAACTGTGGGCATGTTTACTCTACAGGAGAGCACACTGAATTAACACAAGCATTGGCATTATTTTATTAATTTAACAAATCATAAGAGTGGATTAACATTGTGATAAATCGCCTACATCTCACACACATTAAGATTTACTACCTCGTGCCTTGATTAAGATGTTTGCATAAGTAACTGACAGAGTATAATAAAAATAAATAAATGCAAAATAACAGTCTGTGCTGGATCAAGTGCTATTCTGCATGCTGCAGAATAATGAGTGTGGAAGCCATTTTGTTAAATTAAACCAGTGATTAATGGGTCTAATTTAACTTTCGCCATCTTCTCATTCATATATCATCATCCTAGACTTTTCATCTTTCATTTTTTTTTCGTATTACATTTAACAGCAAAGCAAACATAACAGTCTGTATTTTCTATCCCCAGTTTTTTCAGGTTTAAAGGTGAGTGTTTGTGTTTAAAGGCAGTGATCTGGCCATTATTGAAAAACCCCGTCACAGACGCTTCAACTCAAAAAAAAAATCTGGAAACCTCAGAGGCGCGAACTACACGGAGGTGATTTTAATCATCTGAATGTGGAGCTCAGAAGACGCTGAATACGAAGAACTCCCTCAGACCTACACACATTTCTACTGTGTGCATGACTTGCCATCTTATTGTAAAAAAAAAAAAAAAAAACATGTGACACAAATCTCATATCATTTCACACACCAAAGAGTCAAAACCAAATGTTTTTCTCAGTAAGGGTGTGGAGGAACACAGCTAACCAGTTCTCAGAACTTTATGCCAGATTCTTGGTAGCTCGTAATCTGTTGATGGCGATTTGTTGGTGGAGATCCATCCATGTGATTGCACGATGCTGTGCTGCATTAATGTGGTTCAAGGTGTAAAATTCAAACCAAAAACTGTGCGTCTGTATCTGTATTAAAGGTCAGGAAATGCACAAACATTTTGCACGCACCATTTTTTTGCAACTGTGGTTTTCTAAACAGAGCTGCATTAGGGGAAGTGCATCAAGCTCTTGGTCTGCGGTGGATCAATGTGAGACGTGTTTATACGTCTGGTCACACATACATCCTACACCATGTGTGTGTGAGTGTGTGTGAGCGTGTGTGAGTGTGCAGATATATTTACCTTACCTTACATTATTTTAGTTTATTTATTCTTTACACAATCTACTACAGTTCAGCTACAACAGCCACAGAAGAGAGGCCACGCCTCCTTTACTGTGATTGACATACCACAGGAGAGGCCCGCCTCCTTCACTAAGACTCACAGCCACAGAGGACAAACCACACCTCCTTCACTAGGAGAGAGTTACAGATGAGGAACCACGCCTACTTTACTAAGACTGACAGCCTCAGAGGAGATGCCACACCCCCTTTACTAGGACAGACATCTACACAGGAGAGGCCACACCCCTTCACTAGAATTGACAGCTACAGGGGAGAGGCCACACCCCCTTTAATAAGATGGCTGTCACAGGGGAGATGCCACACCCCCTTCATTAAGATTCTCAGCCACAGATGAAAGGTCACACCTCCTTCACTGGGACAGAGAAGTACAGAAGACAGGCCACGCCTCCTTTACAAGGACAGAGAGATACAGATGACAGGCCACACCTCCGTCACCGAGATAGAGAGGTACAGAGGACAGGCCACACCTCCGTCACTGAGATAGAGAGGTACAGAAGACAGGCCACACCTCCGTCACTGAGATAGAGAGGTACAGAGGACAGGCCACGCCTCCTTCACCTGGATAGAGAGGTACAGAGGACAGGCCACGCCTCCTTCACTGAGATAGAGAGGTACAGAGGACAGGCCACGCCTCCTTCACCTGGATAGAGAGGTACAGAGGACAGGCCACGCCTCCTTCACTGAGATAGAGAGGTACAGAAGACAGGCCACACCTCCGTCACTGAGATAGAGAGGTACAGAGGACAGGCCACACCTTCTTCACTGGGATAGAGAGGTACAGAGGACAGGCCACACCTCCGTCACTGAGATAGAGAGGTACAGAGGACAGGCCACGCCTCCTTCACTGAGATAGAGAGGTACAGAAGACAGGCCACGCCTCCTTCACTGAGATAGAGAGGTACAGAAGACAGGCCACGCCTCCTTCACTGAGATAGAGAGGTACAGAGGACAGGCCACGCCTCCTTCACTGGGACAGAGAGGTACAGAGGACAGGCCACACCTCCGTCACTGAGATAGAGAGGTACAGAGGACAGGCCACGCCTCCTTCACTGAGATAGAGAGGTACAGAAGACAGGCCACACCTCCTTTACAAAGACAGAGAGGTACAGAGGACAGGCCACGCCTCCTTCACTGGGATAGAGAGGTACAGAGGACAGGCCACGCCTCCTTCACTGGGATAGAGAGGTACAGAGGACAGGCCATGCCTCCTTCACTGGGATAGAGAGGTACAGAGGACAGGCCACACCTCCTTTACAAAGACAGAGAGGTACAGAGGACAGGCCACGCCTCCTTCACTGGGATAGAGATGTATAGGACAGGCCACGCCTCCTTCACTGGGATAGAGATGTATAGGACAGGCCACGCCTCCTTCACTGGGATAGAGAGGTACAGAGGACAGGCCACACCTTCCTCACAGGGACTGACAGCCACATAGGAGAGGCCACACCCCCTTCACTGCATATGTGTGTGTGTGAGAAGACATCAGTGTCATGTTAATGCTTACTCATTTCGTGCTGACTCAACAGCGGAAGACAATTCCTTACTGATTAATTATTAATTAGTCGCTGCTCGTCCTGTTCACCAAACCTCATGAGCTTGCCAGAAACCAGAAAAAGAGCCGCAGTGACGATGCGGGTTTTCAGGAACGCACCGGGGAATTGAGGTCACGCTGAAGCGCGGTCACCGCAGGGAGAAAATGAAGTGACAGTACATGTGCCGTGTGTTCAAATGTTTACCGTGAGCAGCACACACACTCACACACGACAAACACCATCCTCACAGGAACAAAGGAAGCACCTGGGTTCTCCGACAGACATTTTCCTTCACTGTGACAGGATTCCCAACCCCCTCATCTTCCACACTGCTCATCTGCGTGTGTGTGTGTGTCTGTGTGTGTGTGTGTGTGTGTGTGTGTGTGCGTCTGTGTGTGTGTGTGTGTGCATGCTAATAATTTTACTCATCTCCTGAGCCTGGCTCTTGAGAGATGACTTAAATATCTCTTGGGTTGTATGTGGTTAGCAGATGGGGATGCCACATGCGTGTATGCGTGTGTGTATGTGTGTGTGTGTGTGTGTGTGTGTGTGTGTGTGTGTGTGTGTGTGTAAGAATGGGGAATGGGAGAGAGAGATTAGAGATCATGCAGCTTTCTCTTTTATTCTCGGCTAAATAGGACGCAGGTATATCACTTGTGTCGTGTTGTTCCGCCCCCTGTGCATCGTAAATTTCCAGAAAAGATGGATGACATCATCACGCATGCACAGGAAATGGGGATTTTACTCCACTGTCCAGCTCTGCGTGTAACCCAAAGCCACTGGAAAACCCCTCACACACTCATCTGCAGCTCCATCTATAATTAATCCATGTGTCCAGTTTTAATGATGTCATTCCACTGAAAGGAAGCTACTGACGGTTCTGTGGGCGTGGTTATGGTAATCACTTAGCAACCAACGCTTAGAGATTGATTGAAGCCTCAAACTTGGTTTTTTTTGGTTGTGACATTTTGATTTTCTCAGTAACCTTTGTGGAAAAGTTTCAGCTTTAGTTTCAGCTCTGCCTGTAATTTTTCACAGACTTTCAGTTTGTATGAGCGGTTACTATAGAAACGATAATGCATTGGAACGAGCGCATTAATATTAACCTGCGCTGCTGTCCGAGCTGCTGTTATAGAAAGTTAATCAACACCTTCTGACCAATCAGCACCTCCGTGGTGTAACAAAGCGACAGTAAAACCAGTAGAGACCAATTGCTTTTTCTTTTTAATGGTCTGGAACAGTGGAGTGGATCAGTGTTATTTCTGTAATAAAGGCACAACGAAACTCTCTTAATCGTGTCATTTATCGTGATCGTGATATCATGTCATCATACTGACCAGGCTGTGACTCTACGCAGGCTCTCGTTGGTGAATAATCACTCTGTACACATCCACATCTTGCTCCAGGGCACTACAGGAGGAATGAGTGAGACACTCGTATCCGTTTTTAGCCTCTGAAACTCCACCACTTATGTTCCTCTCTACGCTTGTGTAGTGACCACGCCCTCTTCCTTCTCAGAATCATTTCCCATTCATAAAAAAACTGCTCTATAAATACAGCAATGTTCTCATCCTGCGTGATCTCAGTTTATTCATCAGAAGACCGAGTGACCGAGTCTGACATCTGTTCTTCGTTTAATATTACACTTAGAAACATTCCTGAAATTTCCAGCCAGCCAGGATCTTTGGATAGACAGGAAACAGATTAAAACTCGTTTCAAAACAGCACTTCGCTTAAGATTTGACTGCTTTTTAAACACATCGGTCAGGCTTATCGTTACAGCAGAGAATAAATATTTCAGCAATCGATGTGGTTGAAATAAGAGAAGCTGTGAGTCATCTTTATCCTCTGACCAGCAATAATTGACATCTTACACTGCGTGTCTTTGCAGCTGGTTTTTGCAACACAGCCTCTCCCATCTGTTAGGTGTTTACCACTGACATGTTTTATTACTAGCACTGGAACGAATTTGGCTGTTTAATTGAATTTGTACAACATTAAGGCCTAAGGGTTCGCTGTAAAAAAAAAAAAAAAAAACGAAACTCCATGTTAATGTGTTTATATTCAGTCTTTAAGTCTTTTAATACTATGGGTGGGTGATGTGACAGAAAATATTGTGTCATGAAACATGAAGCCACTTCATAGTTTTTATTACATATCTATAAAAGTAAATTATTTTACAGGAAAAAGGAGGAACATCACTGTTCCACCCACGTTACACCCGGGGTTTGTTTATTTTTTTTAATTTTTTATTTTTTAAAAAGGCCTTTATTTCAGAGACGTGTCGTTTACATTTTTTTAATAAGACGCCAATTGCATGCAACTCATGACTGTTTGTAGTTATGTTTTGTTTTAAAATATCTGTATTTATTCACTCAATCACGAAGAGAAGCTCCTAACAGCGCTGGAAGAGACGCATCTTCTTACCTTCACGCCAGGGGTGTTGAAGTCCAGCCCCAGGGCCAGACGCGACCCGCGGACAGACAGACAGACGTTAACTGACCCGCTGCTTCTCTGCGATTTTAACTTTCGCACGACGGTGGCAGCAGACTGCGTTAACACAGTTAGCTAAATTGCAAGAGGCTTTTTTTTCTCTCACTACACCTTCAAATGAGTTTACTGAATGATATGTAGACATGACTAAAGTTAACAGTGTGAAGGAGCGAATGCAAAAGAGCTGGAAACACAAATTCGTTTTCGTCAAGAGCCTTGTCTCATATGTCAAGAAACTGTTGCGGTAATTAAGGAATTTAATATCACGAGACATTAAGAAACAAATCATGGGCATTGCAAAAAGTATTCAGAGAGTGAGAGGATGGAGAAGGTGAAGCAGCTGGAAGCTCTTCAGGTGCAGAAGCTACTTTTTATCAGCGCAAACAGGGAACAGAACATTACTGAAGCTAATAAGTGGCGGTGATTCCGAACACTAAGCAAGAAAAACCTTTTTATTAATCCTTGAAAGAGTCTTTAGGTAAAGTGGTGTATGTCGTTTGTCCTGAAAAGAAGCACAAATTTATAAATATCATCTTGTGTCTCACAACTAAAGCTGTCAGCTGACGCCTGTTGCTCTTATTCCTCCGAAATTAGATTCACTATGTTGGAGCTCTAAAATAATATTTTGGTGACCGGCCCTCGGGTATTTCAGCGTGGTCTAATCTGGCACACTTTGAAAAGTTTGGACGCCCTGCTTTACGCTGATAAAACTGAGCACAGTGGGGTTTTTTCATGACTTTTCTTTAAAACGTCCCTGTACAACTATAGCTTTAAAACATTTACAGATCCTTCTGACCTTCTGCCATTTAAGGTGCATCTGTGCACGTGGATATAGTGCAGGAATGACGAGCTTTCGGAGTTTCACGTGTATGTTTCTTAAACCTTTTAACAGTTGAAATATATTGTGATTAGTAAGAAGAGGGAGAAATTACTTATTTTTTTGAGCCCCACCAAAACTCAGTAATTGAACCTTGAGGAGAATAAAATCCTCAATCCTCAAATAAAATGTTAACATTTTCTCTAAATTTTCTAATTAAACATACAATACAAACAAAGTGTGTATTCCGAATGTGATAGTACTTGTACATACTGTATAAATGGATGGAGGGAGATATATATATATATATATATATAAATTTGGGAATGAATCTCAAGTCTACAAGGCCCTATGTAGTGAGCGTATATAGTGAACAGGAAGCCATTTTGGATTCAGACTCGCGGTTTTGACTCAAATTAAAAAAGAAAAAAGATTTCTGTGTGAAGACGAGTTAAAGATGGTGGATTTGTACCCTGAATCATGGGTCACTTAATAACTTTTAATTGAGCTTAATGGGGAAAAAATGTTACTTTAAGGACTTGAAGTAGAATAAAGTCAAAACTTGGCCTCGTCTTTGATTACTGATCACAGATATTTCCTGATTTTCAAAAATATATTATTGTTAAACATAAATTTTAGAGTTCTGTTCATTCCTACTCTCTGTCTCAAAGCAACACTTCCTACCCGTCTGTCCATGATAACGCTCGTGTATAAGGAGCTATTAAAGGACGTGGCCTACTTCTCGCTCAGCCTGGATGTGTTATTCATCAGCGAACACTCACGCTAAGCTCTCTGCTGCTTTTAGCTTTTATTCTCAGAGTGTATGGTTCTCATAAACACACTCTCCTACTTCTCTCCTACTTCCTATTTGCTCTGAGCAAACAAGTTCTCTTGATGTGTATCTTATCCATTTACCACTCAGGCCAGTTCTTCCACATGCTTAGTTCGCTTATCTTTCTGCTGCTACGTATAGTTTACAATCGGCGTGCAGTCAGTTTGAGAACAGTCCATACACCGTCTACCCTCGAGGACCTGGAGGAGAACCGCAGGGCAGATTCGGGGCAGAAAGATCCCGGGATAAAAACCGTACGATCAGCACATGCTTTAGCATCAGCCGGGACGTTTGCAGAACCTCAGTATCAGCTCGTTCGCTGTACTGCAGCCACCCACACACACACACACACACACACACACACACGCACACACCTACGTCTCTCACCACAAAAATTCTCATGCACTTGCAGGAACAGAGAGAGCACAGCAAGAGATACTTTCACTCTTAACCACGCATGGATGACTAGCATGCTAATCATCACACGTTAAAGATCAAGAAATCCTGACCTGGTTTAGACAAAAATCATTTCAAACATACGAAACGACATGTCCACCCGAAAAACTGTTTACTTCCGCATTAAAAGGAGAAAAAAAGCGAGACTAGACACAAAATTAAAAAGCGAGATTTGAGGTAATATTAAAAAGTGAGACTGGACAGAAAATTTAAAAGAGATTGGACACAAAATAAAAAAGTGAGATTTGAGGTAATATTAAAAAGAGACTGGACACAAAATTTAAAAGTGAGACTGGACACAAAATTTAAAAGTGAGACTGGACACACAATTTAAAAGAGATTGGACAAAAAATAATGAGAGAAAGCGAGACTTGAGGTAAAATTAAAAAGCGAGACTGCACACAAATAAGAGTGAGACTAGAAGAAAAATTAAAAATCAAGACAGGATCCAAAATTTTATATATTTAAATATAAAATCTTTGAGTGCTTCGTTGCTTCAAAACTGTGTTTCCTTTTACTTTAAGGATTTCCCAAACCGCTAATAAAGACTGGTTTATTAGTTTGATTAATTAAAATATTATATTACTGTTTGATAGCATTTTTTTTGGAACATCCTGCAGGGATTTAAAGCTCTTCATACTGAAGGTTCGTTACTTGTTGTTGTTTATTCTTCCTGGCGTGTTTATTTTCTCTAAATCACAAAAGCAGCTTGCAGCTGGACAAAGTCATTATTTTAGTTTGAGTAAAATTTACCCAGAACACTGCGGTATTCTTCCGAAGCCTTGTCTTATCTACGAGAGAAAGATAGAGCTGTATCTCTCATTAAATGATTAACAACTGATAATAAAAAGAAATGTTCTCTTGGAACCAAATAGGATATGGAAAATTACAGCTATAAAAATAATGACCTTTGATTGGCTAGCGTGTTGCTCATGGCAACAGGTTACTCCCATTTTACAGCTTTAGGGAAGCAGGATGAGTGTACTTTATTCTCACGTTAAAATCACTTTATTCTCGTCACTATATCATGACTGTAGTGTTCTACAAACATAAACACACTAACACAAAATGCAAAATAAATAAATAAATAAAATTACGAAATTTCTTGTCGAAGAGATTTGTGTTAAATTCCCAGGTTAGCTATTATATAAAAGAAGTTTAACAGACTACGGTTTCAAAAAGTGTCATCAACCTCTTTAGAATCGACATGTAGATTAGCGTAACACGATATTATCAATTAGCAGCTACTTAAACACAGCCGATCTGTGCTAACATTAACTAGCAAACTAGTTAGCTAATCTAAGCTTTCTAGTGTTAGGTAGTTGATGTCACTCGCTAGTCAAGTTCTCTAACAAGCTAGCTAATATTAGATGATATAGATCAGTAGCCTAAAGTTTGTTAACTAACATTAGGTAACATCTTATAGTGAAGCTTAGCATAACGCAATATAATCAACTAGCAGCTACTTGTTAAAATTAGCTAGCTAAAATTACGTAACGTAATATAGTGACGAAGACTGAAATGGGTGCCAATACTTTTTTATTTTCACTTTGCTAGGAAACTTAAATACGTAGTCCGTATATAGTACGTAACATAATCATGGCTTTAATTGTTGTGATTATTTTTGTATAAACGAATCAGGACTGAGTAGTAACATGATAACAGTATCACAGATATCGTTCAGTATCACGGTATCGTGTCGAAACGATAATCAGGACCGTCCTAGAAGGCTAAATAAAATCTCGAGCATGTCTGAACTCTGCTGCAGGAACGTCGTAAAGTCGTCTGAAGATCAATACGCATCACAGGAAGTGACTCGAGGAACTGCGCCTGAGATCACAGACCCTGAAACACACACTTATTGTATACACTGAGTGTTTATAACAGCCGAGTGAAGGCTTAATGACACTCCTGACCCCGAGGCAGAAGATGAAGCGAATGCAGGTTCATATCTGTAGTGCATGAAAGGAACGGAGATAAATGAGGACACAGTGAGGAACCGGGTCTGTCCTTCACTGTGTACCTGTGTGTGTACGTGTGTGTGTGTGTGTGTGTGTGTGTGTGTGTGTGTACGTGTGTGTGTACGTGTGTGAGTGTGTGTGTGTACGTGTGTGTGTGTGTGTGTGTGTGTGTGTGTGATAACATCTATATGCCTGGGTTTCCTCTGGGTGGTGCATGTGTCATGTCATAAATGTATGGGTGTGTGTCATACGCATAATTTGACTGTGTACCTATGTGTGTGTGTGTGTGTATGTGTGTGTGTGCGTGTGTGTGTGTGTGTGTGTGAGAGTGTGTGTAGGTGGATATGTGCGTTAGTGCATCAGTAAGCACCAGACACAAGACCCCCGTCCGTATTCAGAGTCATAATTCCCCACATCACACGCGGCATGACGCGTTATAACGCACCGGTGATGGTGTTATGAATATTATGAATATAACGCGCGCGCGATACTGTGTTTCAGAGCATGCATGATAGATACCGATTGTATATGTGTGTGTGTGTGTGTGTGTGTGTATGTGTGTGTGTGTGTGTGTGTGTGTTAACACTCACCGATCCCAGGAGCCGAGTAGATGAAGTAAAGCGCCGATGTAGAGAGAGAGAAGAGGAAGAGGAGCCCGAGGAAGGATCTTCTCCTGAACCTCATCTGCGGAGGCATCATCCCGAAATCAATAAATAAATGTAAAAACAAACAAACAAACAAACAAACAAATAAACAAAACAAGAAAAACGCGAAATGAGTGCGCTGCGGAAATCTCCTGAAGCTCGCGCGTTAGACTGCAAGCTCCTCTTCTTTGCGTGTTTAAAGGTTATCCAGAGACTCAGAGCTCCTTCAGAGGAAGAAGAGGAAGAAGAGGAAGATGAGGAAGAAGAGGAAGAAGGAGAAGCTCCTACAGCTCGGGTGGGTCCAGCAGAAAGGGAAGAAAAAGCCCCGGGGCGAGTCAGCAGATCTCCGAGCTCCACAACATCCTGCTCACGGGCACGAGCTCAGCCTGATGAATGGAAACGCAACTACGCACGTCAAAGCGGGGCAGAGCGCGAGGGAGTCGATTCTTCTCTGAGCCGAGTCGAGCAGGTGAATCGAATCAGGAACTGAATCAAACTTTGCTGCTGAGTCGATCGTCATCCCTTACAGCGCATGCGTGATGGTGTGTTATTAATTTTACAATAACTAGCTATTCATGCACCCTGGGACTGAATCTCTGTGGAGATATAATGTCATAAATAGCCTTCTACTACCTTATAATGCATTATGTCATCAATCCATAATGCATAATAAGCACTGTTATAAACTGTAATGCGTTTTAATAAACATACGTAACAATGTGTATAACTTTCAATTCAATTTTATCTGTATAGTGCTTTTAACAATGGACATTCTCACAAAGCAGCTTTACAGAAATATATACATTAGAAATATATAAATATATACATTTTATAACTCCTTATGAATGCATTATAACCTACTATGAAGGTGTTCATAGGGCATTATGAATATACAAAAAAAGTGTTACCGTAATTTCTTGTTTTTTGTGTGTGTGTGTTTATGCGTTATAACGCATGCATGATGTTGTGTTATGAATATTATAACGCTTGTGAGGAATCATATAAGACAGTGTTATAAAGCTTGTATGATAGTGTGTGTGTGTGTAAAATAAATACCTTGTTTTTTGTGTAATTATGCGTTCTAACGCATGTATGATGGTGTGTTATGTATATTATAAAGTTCATGAAGAATTGCGCAAGACATTGTGTTGTTAATCATGTATTATAGTGTGTGTGCTCTAAATTTATTTTTTTGTGTGTAATAATGCATTACAAAACGTATATGTATGTGTTATGACACATGCTTGTGTAATTATGTATTATAATGCATATATGACGGTGTAATGAATATTATGAAACGTGTAATGATGTATGTTATGAATCGAGTGCAATATGACAGTGTGACAGTGTGTGTGTGTGTGTGTGTGTGTGTGTTTTAAAATAAATGTCTTAATTTTCCCATAATTACGTGTTATAATGCATGTATGGTGGTGTGTTATGAATATTACACATATCGTGTTATGAATCGTGTGTGATGTAAAGCATGTATGATAGCATGTGTGTGTGTGTGTGTGTGTGTGTGTGTAATTATGTGCTCTTATAAACTTTTAGCAGTCCCCTTTAGTAGCAGTACCAGTGCTATCAGACTTCTCAGAGATTTCAGAGGAAAGAAATTATGTAGTATGTAAAGAATGCGCCAAAAAAATAATAAAAAAGTGTTCAACTTTCCAGATTTGTACTGCATTCCCCTCATGACCTCACTACTTCCAGTAAAGTTAGGTGGAGCAAGCTGTGAGATATTCCAGGATTTCCACTCAAGTGAATCAACACTCGCGTGGTCACATTCATTCAAACGATTCAGTTCGAAGGAACCGAATCAGTGAAGTGACTCGTTCTGCTGACCGCTTTTTTTTCTTATTGGCTTTTCTAACCACATGCTGCAGGGTTGCCAGATTGGAGTTTATTGTTCAATTCAGTGTTTTGAGATTTAATCAGCACTCCTGTGTGTACATTTCTGAGTTTTATGGCACTATTCTGTCTGTGATCAGACTAGTTATGTGATGTTTATATGAAACAGTGACACAGGAAACAGTTTGTCTTTCTAGTGTTATAGTAATAAGGTACAGGAAATTAAAGTGAAATGATGTGTTGTGGTAAAAGTGAGGACAGAGTGCTGTGGTGAAGCCCAGTTCCTGTTACCACCCTGAGGTTTTCATCATTTTCCTGTAACAACACGTCTCAAGATGTTTTATTCCTTTTACACCAGAGCAAGTTTCCAACATTTACAGTGTCTTTTATTTATTTAAAAAAAATTGACAGATTTTTTCTTATCCCTTTACAGTTACATTTAATGTTACGTTCGCTTACGGCATAGCAGCTGCGAACATATACATGTTTATATGTTTATATGTTTATAGTGTATATATTATGTATTAGCTATAAACATATACATGTTTATATGTTTATGTGTATATATTTGTCGTATATGTGGAGCCGTACATGTCCCTGTGAATGAGCTGTTGCTATAGAAACGATAACGTATTAGAACATCAACTTGCGTCTTATGTCTATAGCACCAGATTTCCTCCACATTTTAAATTAAACTTAATTTCCTCTATTAAAGAAACCAAAAATTGCATTTTGCTGCTATTATTTATGCTTGCACAAATGATCATCAAACCTCAACTGACAAATATTCACCTGCATCCTATTGTATTTATTTCATACATTACGTTATACATTACATTTATGGCATTTGGCAGACGTTTACAATAGTTTACACAACAGACACAAGAGAATGAACTCACTGAGAATGAACTCACTGACCGTAGACCAGGGGTGCGTCACTTCTGACACTGATGACTCAATTTCCGGCGCCATGACGACATACTCGCGTTGTATTACACATCTTATAAATTTGTTAGCTTAATCAGACGCGTTTCTGTCATGGTGCTTCAAGCAGGCTCGTAGGCTAGCTAGCTAATTTTTAAAATCATCAAACACTTAAAAGTCATTAGACTCAAACAAACCGTATATAGAACGTCAAATGAAGTTAAAAATCTCTAACGTAAAGTAATCACTTAGCAAAGGCGAGCGCTACAACAACGATAACAAGCTACTTACGCTTGTAGACGAAGTTGGCTGAGAGTTCGTCTGCCATTTTTTTCAAGCTAAACAAACAAACGACTCAAACAAACCGTATATAGAACGTCAAATAAAGTGAAAAATCTAATCTTTTGAGAGCTACAACAACGATAACAAGCTACTTAAATTTGGCTGAGAGTTCGTCCGCCATTTCGTTTGAGCTGAGAGGCGACAGAAATTATGACATCATTTCCTGTAAGGGAACGTAGTGAGCATCGAGGCTCCCTGGTTTTTTCGGCGGATTGTGGGACTTTTTTTAGGGACCGAACGTTCCGGTGCACTGGAAAGACTTTGCGATTGAGACAGAACTTAAAATGGCCGCCTCCTTGATCAGCGCCTGATAAGCTGGAGTATATGACTCGCTATCAGAGCTAGATTACTGTTTAAACGCTGATATAAAAGTTGACGCAGCAATTGTGCTAAAGGAGCTGACGCAGATTAGTGAAAAATAAATAAACAACAATATATACAAACTTTGCTAAGTGATAAAGGTGTGTGTGTGTGTGTGTGTGTGTGTGTGTGTGTGTGGGAAATAATCCTCATTCTAACGTGCATAGGAGTGCTTTAACAGTCTTTACTCTACTTACGCTGCATTTCCTGAAACATGAAGGACGTGTCGGGTCACGCTTAGCTTTACGATGCTTAGCTTTACATTAAAATACTTTCTTTAACAGATTCTTTCAGTGATGCCTCGGGGACGATACCGCCAGTTGTGTCTGACTTGTGCGATTAAGTAAGAACAGGTGTTGTCTTGTTTGTGCGTTGTGTTTGTGCATCGTCATCCTAATTTCGTTGTTTACAGAGATATACAATGACAATAAAGGCTTTCGTTCATTCATTCATTCATTCATGATCACGCGTTGTTTTCATGCAGTGTTGTTTACGTGTCGTATTTGTGTGTCGTTTTCATACGTTGACGTTTTCACGCGTTGTCATGTTTGTATGTTGTCATTTTCACGTGTTGTCGTGTTCATGTTGTGTTCATGTGTTGTCGGGTTTGTGTCTTGTTTGTGTCTTGTTTGTGTCTTGTTTGTGCGTTGTTGTGCGTTGTCTTGTTCGTGCGTTGTCATTTTCCGGCGTTGGCGTGTTCGTGTGTTGTTGTGTTTACGGAGGGATCTGTGATGAACAGACGAGTCTCTGGGAGTGAAACAGGTTCTGCAGTAATTCTACATGATACTGTACAGTGTTTACATAATCACTGTATCAGGTGCAGACTGCAAACAAACAAACAAACAAACAAACAAACAAATTGAATGCATACACTGTGTGTTGTCATTTTCACGCGTTGTCGTGTTCGTGTTGTGTTCATGTGTTGTTGTGTTTGCACGTTGTCGTGTTCTTGTTGTGTTCATGTGTTGTCACGTTTGTGTCTTGTTTGTGTCTTGTTTGTGTCTTGCTTGTGCGTTGTCTTGTTCGTGCGTTGTCATTTTCCGGCGCTGTCGTGTTCGTGTGTTGTCGTGTTTACGGAGGGATCTGTGATGAACAGACGAGTCTCTGGGAGTGAAACAGGTTCTGCAGTAATTCTACATGATACTGTACAGTGTTTACATAATCACTGTATCAGGTGCGGACTGCAAACAAACAAACAAACAAACAAACAAACAAACAAACAAATTGAATGCATACACTGTAATTACTTACTTTGTCCTTTTTTAGTGTTTATAAAAATTTTACTATTTAATTAACGATTAATTTGCATTTTGACTATTTAAAAAATGATTGATTTTTTTTTTTTGCATTTTAAAAGTTTTTATTATTTAGTTCCTTATATCAGCACTGCACAATGAGCCTGACATGATCCTAGTAAACTAAACCGAACATTTTATAGATACACTCTGTGATAAATCATAAATAAAAGCACGTGTGAAAATAAACGGAATGAGAAGAGGAACTGACTTGTGCAGACATTCATTATCATTTAATGTAACTATAAATGGATAAAAGTATGACATGATGTTCTTTAATTAATTAAAACATAATTATTGGCAAATTGCCGTGATGTAGGAGGAGTAAAACGCTCGGGATGTGCTGTTTTAGGAAAATATTCATCTTCAGGGTGGAAACAGTAACACTTAATACCTGTTTAATGCAATAGCTGAATTTTATTAACAAAAATATTGGAATTTAATGAAAAATATTTTCAGAAATTCACAAATTACAACCTGAATTTCACCTGAATTCAGATAAATTGATTAATATTTATGTATTAAACCATTAATGGAAAATATTGATACATTATATTATTTAAAAAAAAAAAAAAGGACTTATTTTCATTTTAATACACAGCAATTTATTTATTTTTTTTTTTATTTATTAAATTTTTATTATATTTAAAATATTTATTTTAAATTAAAATTTATTTATTTATTTATAATTTGAAATTAAACATATAACAATCGGTTTTATAACAATTTATAGATTTATTAACGGAATTTCCACCATTTCAAAAAGTGCTTGAATCTCAAATGTTTCATTTCAATTTCAATTTAAAGTACTTTATTGGCATAATTGTTTACATACAATATTGTCAAAGCATCAGTATAGAAAAGAAATGAGAATTTAATAATAATAATAATAATAATAATAATAATAATAAAAATAAATAAATAAATAAATGAAGTGACAAAATGCAAGGTGCCAGTGTAGGACAAAAGTATAAAAGTTACAATAATTATGTACATATACACCATAAAATAAAATAAAAATAAAATGTATGTTGAGTTTGTACAGTTGCAGTGAAATGTGCTTTACATTCATTAATCTAATGCTGGACGAGACCACGCCCATTTTCTCTTTAAACGGTGACGCCGTAGCGCTTAGCATTCTGGGAAATGTAGTGTAGCCCAACACATTATTCGGTAATCTTTTCCCTTTTTCGACGGCAATAGCATTATTTACAAGCAGTCACATACCTAGATATTAAAATCAGTGAAATAGGCTCGAAATATTATCTGTTTATTTCCTTTTGTCTATTAAATTCCTGTTTATATTTCATTTTTAAAACTACATTTCCCAAGCATTTCCGAAACTGCATAAGAAGTCATGATGTGGCGGCTGTGCGACACGGATTAGCCTAGCATATGGAGTTGAAATGGGGTTTAGTAGTTTATTTATGATTGTTATTGCTTGATTTAAGGATGAAACTCGTAGCCAGAGGTGCAGTTTTGTGTTTTTTGGGTTTGTTATTGCTCGTGTGGGAGTGTGAATGCTCAGAGAGCAGGAGAGAGCAGCAGGAAGCTGAGGAGCAGAACCAGCAGAACCAACAGAACCAGCAGAACCAACACCAAACACAAACTCTGAGCAGAGGAGGAGAAAAACATGGAGCAAATAACAAGCCAGACCCTCAAACCGACTCTCACAGGTAGCTAACCTGCCTGTTAGCCTGCTAGCCTGCTAGCTAACCACACACAACCTTTACTCTTCATTATGCATCAGTGAAAATCTCAGTACAAGCTCAGAATGCATTACAAGTGCACTATCTAGGGCACTAAAGTCTCTGCACCCTATCTAGTGCACTACACAGGTGATAGAAATGTCTCCTCACGTGTAGATACACTTTCTAGAGTCTCTACATCTTTTATTTTTCGCCCATATTTGTTTATTTCTCATATTTCTTTATACGCATGACCTAACACACTAACATAACCTCTTTATATTCTATTATTTATTCAGTTTACTCTTAGTACTTTTCTTTTTTTATGTGCTGTAATGTGTCTGTGTAGTGTTTGTAAATACATGTGTTCTTTGATAGTCTGAAAGCTAAATAAATATTATTATTATTATTATTATTATTATTATTATTATCAACTTTATTTGAATCGATTTGAAAACTAATGACTCGTGAATCAAATCAACTCAAATCAGCTAAAATTGCTTTTGAATTGAATTTGAAACTCGCGAATCGTGAATTCAAACAACTCGGTTAAGTTCAAGTTGAATTGAATTGAAATGAATCATGAATTGAATCAGCTCTGATTAAAAAAAAAATATATAAAAAATCACTGTTGAATTAAACCAAAAACTAATGAATTGTGAATCAACACAACGTGTAAACTGACAAATCTGAAATAGAATCGACTCAAATACAGTCGATTCAAATCGAATTGAAAACGAATGAATCGTGAATCGAATCTACTCAGCTCAAATAGCTTTTAAATTGAGTTGAAAACTAATGAATCGTGAATCGAATCAACTCGGCTCAAATAGCTTTTAAATCGAGCTGTAAACTAATGAATCGTGAATCAAATCAACTCCACTAAACACATTTTGTATTAAGTTAAAAAGCAGTGAATTGTGAATCGAATCGAATCGAATGTAATGAATCGTGATGAATCGAATCAACTCGGCTAAAATGGACTTGAATTGAAAACGAATGAATCGCGAATCGAATAGATTCTTTTGAATCGAATGGAAAGTATGTTTATGTATTATGTATTTTTGACACTTTCTCTGTACGCCTCTGTAGAATAAACGCCACAGAAACACCCGGCAATGAAACGTTACGCAGCACCACCCCCGTTGCCAAGGCGACGACCTCGACCCCGCCCACGGTCAAGCCCATCCTGCCGGTTCAGACGGGGGTCAAGGCGCAGGAGGAGGAGCAGTCGAGCGGCATGAGCATCTTCTTCAGCCTGCTCGTCATCGGTACGCAAACACACACTGCAGAAATGCGTAGCGCAGCGCAGAGCAGCGTCTCAAATCACACACTCATTTCCTCTAATGAGGAAACTATCACGCGTGACTGTGTGTGTTTTTCTTCTTCGCTCTCAGAGTATTAAACGGAGCAGTCAGAGTAAATGCAGACAAACACCACTGAGACACTTCAGTCTCTCTGCAGTAACACCGGGGGACAAACGCGTGAAACACACACACGTGTTAGTGCGAGCGGCGCGTACAATAACACGGCTCCCGTCTCCTCGTTATTATTATTATTATTATTATTATTATTACTGTAGTACTCTTATGCTATCTTTAAACTCCATTAAACATTTACAGTATTAGAAAGAAACAAAACGTGACAAACAGAAAGGGCAATATATAAGATAATCAAAGAGACAAATAAATAAATAAATAAATATGGTAGTAATTACTGCTAATGTTGCTAAAAAATGTAATTAATAAAGTCTAATTAATCAATATAATAAGTTTTTATTATTATTATTGTTATTTATTTTTTAAATCAATTTTTTAATAATATTTCAATAATGTTTTATTGTAGTATTTTGTTAATCTTTAAACTCCATTAAACATTTGCAGTATTAGAAAAGAAAAAAAACAAAACATGACAAACAGAAAGGACAATATATAAGATGACCAAAGAGACAATAAATAAATAAATAAATAAATAAATAATAATAGTAATAATAATAATAATAATAATAATAATAATAATAATAATAATAAAATAAAAATAATTACTGCTAATGTTGCTAATCAAGAGTGCAAAACAAATGTAATTAATAAAGTCTAATTTATCAATAGAATAAGTTTTTTTATTTATTTATTTATTTAAATATAATATTATTGTACTCTTATGTTATCTTTAAACTCCATTAAACATTTACAGAATTAGAAAAAAACAAAATATGACAAACAGAAAGGGCAATATACAAGATAACCAAAGAGACAACAAACAAACAAACAAACAAACAAATAAATAAAAACAATTACTGTTAGTGATGCTAATCAAGGCTGCAAAACAAATGTAATTAATAAAGTCTAATTTATCAATAGAATAAGTTTTTTATTATTATTATTATTTTTATTATTATTATTATTATTATTCGTTTGCTATGGTGTTAAAATTAATTTTTTTTCTATTTATTTGTCTTGCAGTAAACAGAGCAACTCTGAAGTAAACACGAATGCATAACATTTTATAAATATTGCATATTGTACAGAATAAATTACGTTAATTTAATATATTAATAATATAATTATAAACAGAATGTAGGATCGTTTATGATGCGCGTAAACAGTTTGGGAAATCTTTTTTAAAATTTTTTTATTTACGTATCATGACATATAAGTTTTCTCACAAAACTCTGGTAGTGTTGCGTAAAAACAAACAAACAAACAAACAAACAAAAAAAAAACTAACTATTCACTGATTTGTATAATGTTTTCCAAAAAATGATTCATTTCTTTATATTTCAGAAACACTGAACTGCTGAAAAAAAAAAAAAAAATCTGTAACCTTTTGTAACCTTTTTTAAATTTAAAAGATTAAGTACAAAATGTAACATCAGATCAGCTTCTGCAAATCCGCAGGTTGTGATTAGAAATGCATTTTTTAGATTTATTAAAAGATATCTCGATATCCAGGACATCATTCTGAGTATTTCAGAAACGGAAACAGGAGCAGTTATAACACACTGAGAAGAAAAAAACAGCTTCTTCAACACTTCTTCAACATTTAAATACGTTTATGAGTTTAATCTTTTCCCATATTCTGGCTGAAATCAGCTCCAGCCTCGGTTTCAGCGAATATCCTGATCGATGCTGAAGTGAAGTGAAGAATCGAACAACACGGTGTTTATTATCTTTATTCGATTAAAGGTTTTCATGTGGTGTGTGTTTTTTCACAGGAATCTGCATCATACTGGTTCACCTGCTGATCAAGTTCAAGCTGCACTTCCTGCCCGAGAGCGTGGCCGTCGTTTCTCTGGGTGAGGAGAATCAACGAGGAGACGCTTCTCTTATTTATTTATTTATTTATTTATTTATTTATTTATTTGGATCGTACACAGTTTATCAACACACACACAGCACAAACCTAGCCGTGTGTTAGAGGATGATTTTGCAGATATACCGCATGATTCTGTCTTATCGCTATTGCAGAAGTCCGTTTCGCAATAACCGGTGAACACACACGATGTATTGCGCAAACAGCGTAGCGCTAACCGCTAACTGGCCGTTTGACCGCATGATTTTATTATTATTATTATTATTATTATTATTATTATTGTTCTTATTTTGAAAGTCAGAAAGTGTTGATTGATTTTCCACAGGTTTATAATAATGCGTTCGTTCTGATACGTCATCGTTTCTATAGTAACAGCTCCTTCACAGCGATGAAACGGATTAAAAAAATGTGTAGTAAAGATGTTTGTGTAACATTTATGGAAGGAGTCTCCAGTGTCGGCGCTTTGGAACGGTCAGAGGGAAAGCTGGAACGTTACGCTTTGCGGTTTCTCCGACGATCTTATCGACTTCAAGGCCGCTGAGGGAGCGACTGTTTATAGCTGCTCTAACGTAACGTGTCCTGTACGTTCCTCAACAGTAAATGTAACTATAAATGGATAAAAAGTATCACTCGTTGTTGTTGTTGTTGTTGTTTAATAAATAAAAAATTGTAACCGTCGGCAAGTTGCTGTGGTATAAGAGGAATAAAGCACTTATAGGAGAATAATCGACTTCCGCTTAAATAATCACACCACCTGATCACCGCTGATTATTTTTCTATAACAGAATGACACACAATGTGTGAAACTCTGTAAACGGCCACGTTGAGAAATTTCATTGTGAAGACACACAGATGAGCGTTTACACACACACACGCGCACACGCACACACACACACACACACACACACACACGTGCACACACACTTTCACAACCGGGTGCTGAAACCCGTCTGACTCGTTTAATCTGCTCTTACGCCGTAATATTTACTGGGACGGAGCGTTCTGTCTGTGCTTGTTCCACACACACGCACGTATACACGCGCACACACACACACGTATACACACACACATGTACACACACACACACACACGCACACACACACAGCGCCTCGCCTCGCCCCTCGTCTTCTCTGAAACTGAAGGATACGGATGATTAATCATGTACAGAAAGTTCCTCTTCCCGTGTCCTGTGCGAGCGCTCGCTCTGAACTCGTCCTGTTCCTGTCGCTTCCGCTGCTCAAACCTCGTTTAATTATTTATTTTAATTTTATAATTCAATTCTAATATAATTATAAATATTTACCTGTGTTTGTGTATTGCCAAACCATAGAAAATATATTTTTTGCATTTTTTAAAAGTGTTTTTAAGGGTTATTTTTTAAGGGAGATGCTGTTCTGGGGTACTACATGGTACCTTTATTTATTTGTTTATTTGTTTGTTTGTTTGTTTGTTTGTTTACTTGTAATCTTTTCGAGCTGCTGCTCGTGCTGTGTCACAGAGCAGCGTAACACCGTAACACACTCGGAGGAAAGCGCTATCCGCCCTCTTCCACATACATGAGCTCACAGATGCGTGTGATTGGATAGTTATGTTCAGCATGTGCGTTCTCAGATGCTTTTCTGCTCGTCACAGCTGTACAGAGTGGTTATGTGAGTCACTGTAGCCTCTCTGTCTGACCCCCCGACCTTCTCCTCATCGCTCTGAGCAACAAGGCCTTTCCTTCAGCAGAACTCTTTTCCTCTCTCTCTCTCTCTCTCTCTCTCACACACACACACACTGTCTCTCTCTCTCTCTCTCTCTCTCTCTCTCTCTCTCTCTCTCTCACACACACACACTGTCTCTCTCTCTCTCTCTCTCTCTCTCTCTCTCTCACACACACTCTCTCTCTCTCTCTCCCCCCCACACACACACTCTGTCTCTCTCCCTCTCTCTCTCTCTCACACACACACTGTCTCTCTCTCTCACACACTCTCTCTATCTCTCTCTCTCTCTCTCACACACACTCAGTCTCTCTCTCTCTCTCACACACTTTCTCTCTCTCTCTCTCTCTCTCCCCCTCTCTCTTTCACACACTCTGTCTCTCTCTCTCTCTCTCTCTCTCTCTCTCTCTCACACACACTCTCTCTCTCTCTCTCTCTCCCTCTCTCTTTCACACTCTCTGTCTCTCTCTCTCTCCCTCTCTTTCACACACACTCTGTCTCTCTCTCTCTCACCCTCTCTCTCTTTCACACACTCTGTGTCTCTCTCTCTCTCTCTCTCTCTCTCTCTCTCTCCCTCTCTCTCTTTCACACTCTCTCTCTCTCTCTCTCTCACACACATACACACTCTGTCTCCCTCTCTCTTTCACACAGTCTCTCACTCTCTCTCTCTCTCTCTCTCTCTCTCTCACACACACACATACTGTCTCTCTATCCCTCTCTGCCTCTCTCTCTCTCTCTCTCTCACACACACACACACACACACACACACACACACACTCTGTGTGTCTCTCTCTCTCTCTCTCTGTGTCTCTCAGTCTGTCATCTCTCTGTAATTAATTGTGGTGTGAGTAACAGCAGCTTGCTTTCTTTCTTTCCTCCCTCCGGTCTGTTCTTTGCTCAGTGTTCTCTGAAAGCTCTCTTTCAGACAGATGTGCGCTTGTTTTTCAGCTCAGATGTTACACACTGACTTTATTAACTACAGCTGCACTCACTGCTTATTTCATCGTGTTCCTCTACAGTACACTGTTCTGCTGAGAACTTTAAAGGTTCCTGCAGAGACACAGCTGAAGAACACTCAGTTACAGGGTTCCTCTCAGAAGCTTTAAAGGTTCCTGCAGAGACACAGCTGAAGAACACTGTTACAGGGTTCCTCTCAGAAGCTTTAAAGGTTCCTGCAGAGACACAGCTGAAGAACACTGTTACAGGGTTCCTCTCAGAAGCTTTAAAGGTTCCTGCAGAGACACAGCTGAAGAACAGTCTGTTACAGGGTTCCTCTCAGAAGCTTTAAAGGTTCCTGTAGAGACACAGCTGAAGAACAGTCTGTTACAGGGTTCCTCTCAGAAGCTTTAAAGGTTCCTGTAGAGACACAGCTGAAGAACAGTCTGTTACAGGGTTCCTCTCAGAAGCTTTAAAGGTTCCTGTAGAGACACAGCTGAAGAACAGTCTGTTACAGGGTTCCTCTCAGGAGCTTTAAAGGTTCCTGTAGAGACACAGCTGAAGAACAGTCTGTTACAGGGTTCCTCTCAGAAGCTTTAAAGGTTCCTGTAGAGAAATAGCTGAAGAACAGTCTGTTACAGGGTTCCACTCAGAAGCTTTAAAGGTTCCTGTAGAGACACAGCTGAAGAACAGTCTGTTACAGGGTTCCTCTCAGAAGCTTTAAAGGTTCCTGTAGAGACACAGCTGAAGAACACTGTTACAGGGTTCCTCTCAGAAGCTTTAAAGGTTCCTGCAGAGACACAGCTGAAGAACACTGTTACAGGGTTCCTCTCAGAAGCTTTAAAGGTTCCTGCAGAGACACAGCTGAAGAACAGTCTGTTACAGGGTTCCTCTCAGGAGCTTTAAAGGTTCCTGCAGAGACACAGCTGAAGAACAGTCTGTTACAGGGTTCCTCTCAGGAGCTTTAAAGGTTCCTGTAGAGACACAGCTGAAGAACAGTCTGTTACAGGGTTCCTATCAGAAGCTTTAAAGGTTCCTGTAGAGACACAGCTGAAGAACAGTCTGTTACAGGGTTCCTCTCAGAAGCTTTAAAGGTTCCTGTAGAGACACAGTTGAAGAACACTCAGTTACAGGGATCCTCTCAGAAGCTTTAAAGGTTCCTGTAGAGACACAGCTGAAGAACAGTCTGTTACAGGGTTCCACTCAGAAGCTTTAAAGGTTCCTGTAGAGAAATAGCTGAAGAACAGTCTGTTACAGGGTTCCTCTCAGAAGCTTTAAAGGTTCCTGTAGAGACATAGCTGAAGAACAGTCTGTTACAGGGTTCCACTCAGAAGCTTTAAAGTACCAGGCCTTCGATCACGTGATGTTTCACATAATAAACATTTAAACTTGATCAAGCCCACACTTGAAAATCGTATGGAGAGATCTGTGGCATATCGAATTAATTCTGTGTATCATTACACCCAGCTGTCTGTCTCTCTAACTGTCCATCTGTCTCTCTCCCTAACTGTCTGTCTCTCTCCCTAACTGTCCATCTGTCTCTTTCCCTAACTGTCCATCTGTCTCTCTCCCTAACTGTCCATCTGTCTCTCTCCCTAACTGTCCATCTGTCTCTCTCCCTAACTGTCCATCTGTCTCTTTCCCTAACTGTCTGTCTCTCTCCCTAACTGTCCATCTGTCTCTCTCCCTAACTGTCCATCTGTCTCTTTCCCTAACTGTCTGTCTCTCTCCCTAACTGTCCATCTGTCTCTCTCCCTAACTGTCCATCTGTCTCTCTCCCTAACTGTCTGTCTCTCTGCCTAACTGTCTGTCTGTCTCTTTCCCTAACTGTCTGTCTCTCTCCCTAACTGTCCATCTGTCTCTTTCCCTAACTGTCTGTCTCTCTCCCTAACTGTCCATCTGTCTCTCTCCCTAACTGTCCATCTGTCTCTCTCCCTAACTGTCTGTCTCTCTGCCTAACTGTCTGTCTGTCTCTCTGCCTAACTGTCTGTCTGTCTCTCTCCCTAACTGTCTGTCTCTCTCCCTAACTGTCCATCTGTCTCTCTCCCTAACTGTCCATCTGTCTCTTTCCCTAACTGTCTGTCTCTCTGCCTAACTGTCTGTCTGTCTCTCTCCCTAACTGTCTGTCTGTCTCTCTCCCTAACTGTCTGTCTGTCTCTCTCCCTAACTATCTGCTTGTCTGTCTGTCTGTCTAACTGTCTGTCGTCTGTCTGTCTAACTGTCTGTCGTCTGTCTGTCTAACTGTCTGTCTCTCTCCCTAACTATCTGCCTAACTGTCTGTCTTGCTAACTGTCTGTCGTCTAACTGCCTGTCTGTCTCTCTGACTGCCTGCCTGTCTGTCTGTCTCTCTAAATGCCTGTGTCTGTCTGTTTTTCTGTCAACTTTCTGTCTGCCTGTCTGTCTCTCTAACCGTCTGCCTCTCTAACTCTCAGTCTGTCTGCCTGTCTGTCTCTCTGACTACCTGTCTGTCTGTCTGTCTCTCTCTCTAACTGTCTGCCTATCTGTCTCTCTGACTACCTGTCTGTCTGTCTGTCTCTCTAACTGTTTGTCTGTCTATCTATCTTTAACTGTCCAGTTCCTGTGAGTCTGTTCCCCTGATATCCTCAGATTCCTGTTCCTGGCTGAAGGAGAGGAACCTGATGTGGTCTTCTGCTGTTGTAGCTCATCCACCTCACTGTTCGATGTGTTGTGCATGCTGAGATGCTTTTCTGCTCACCACGGCTGTTAAGAGTGATTATTTTGAGCTACTATATCCTTCCTGGCAGCTCGAACCAATCTGGCCTCTGATCTCTCTCATCAGCATCTGTTTCCACCCACAGAACTGTCGCTCGCTCAGTGCTTTTTTTCCGCACCATTCTGTATAAACTCTAGAGACTGTTGTGTGTGAAAATCCCAGGAGTTCAGCAGTTTCTGAAAAGCTCAAACCAGCCCATCTGGCACCAACATCCCCGCCACGGTTAAAGTCAGAGAGATGACACTTTTCCTTCTGATAATAATAATCAGTAATAATTCTTTTGGAAAGTTTTTTTATTGTAGTGTGTTATTGTTTAAATGAGAACTCTGTGCTGTTTCGCAGGAATCCTGATGGGAGCCGTCATAAAGATCATCGAGACTCAGGAGCTGGCCAACTGGAAGGTATTACACATCGTGTGTGTGTGTGTGTGTGTGTGTGTGTGTGTGTGTGTGAGATCATCACGGTGTGTTAGACACTTCACATGGATTTCCACGTTTGCGACATGAGTGTTGCAGTGAGGTTTTGTAACGGAGATTAGACACTGTGTTGGGTCACACGGCTGTTTCTGGGTTTGTGATTCAATCTCTGGATTATAGACTGAAACAGAGTCTTAATCACGGCTTCACACGGAGTGTTTTCTTTACTGTAATGATTAACACGTCTAAAAGACGTTACCAACGCAAGAAAAAATAACACGAGCTCTTTAACATCATTAGTGTGTGTTTAGCAAGAGATCGAGATATCACAGACCGTCTCATAACCTGATCGGCTAGCGTGCGCTTGGCGTGTGTTTGCCGTGTGTTTGCCGTGTGCTTGGCGTGCATGTTTGCCGCGCGTTTAGCGTGTGTTTGGCGTTTGGTGTGCGTTAGGCGTTTGTTTGCCGTGTGTTTGCCGTGTGTTTGCTGTGTGTTTAGTGTGTGTTTAGTGTGTGTTTAGTGTGTGTTTGCCGTGTGTTTGCTATGCGTTTGGCGTGCGTTAGGCGTTTGTTTGCCGTGTGTTTGGCATGTGTTTAGTGTGTGTTTGCCGTGTGTGTTTGCTATGCGTTTGGCGTGCGTTTGCCGTGTGTTTGCTATGCGTTTGGCGTGTGCTTGGCGTGTGTTTAGCGGCGTTTAGTGTGTGTTTAGCGGCGTTTAGTGTGTGTTTAGTGTGTGTTTGCCGTGTGTTTAGTGTGAGTTTGCTATGCGTTTGGCGTGTGTTTGCCGTGTGTTTAGTGTGTGTTTGCCGTGTGTTTAGTGTGTGTTTGCCGTGTGTTTAGTGTGTGTTTGCTGTGCATTAGTTATAGTTATTAGTTCACTTTTTTATTAGCTTGTTCTGCGTACATTAGCGAATCTCTAATATACAATCCTACCTATATGCTTTTTTCTTTTGTTTCTTTCTTTCTTTCCTTCCTCTAGTTATATTCCCCTCTGTCTCTCTTCAGTTATCAGTTCTTTTTTTTCCACCTTCGATCTCACCGTCTCTCATCTCTCTTTTCATTTGCTTCTCATTTCATTCTGCTGCCTTCTCAATGGCTTTGTTTGTCTCTGGCCTTCAATTCATCCCTTTATTTTCTCTCTCTCTCTCTCTCTCTCTCTCTCTCTCACACACATGAATGAACTCCAAACTTTCTCTGTTTACTGGGACAGAAAGAGAGCGAGCTCTCATGAGCGTCTCAGTGCGAGTCCAGAGCGTGTGAGATGAGGGGAAGGGGGCGGGGCTTCTAGGAAATCTCTTCATATCTGATTCATTCAATCCGTTCCAGATTCATATGGCCATTGGCTCATCTGCTGTTTTATTAGAGAGAAAAAGAATGTTCTGTTGGAGTCTTTTTGAGTGATAAATCGTACTAGTGTACAAAACGCATTTAGCAGGTCTGGGAATATAATCAGAGTAAATATGGACAGGTAAGAGATTAATAGGCAGGAGGTGGACAGGTAAGAGATGGACAGGTGAGAGATTAATAAGTAGGAGATGGACAGGGGAGAGATTAATAGACAGGAGGTGGACAGGTGAGAGGTGGACAGGGGAGAGATTAATAGACAGGAGGTGGACAGGTAAGAGATGGACAGGTGAGAGATTAATAGACAGGAGGTGGACAGGTGAGAGGTGGACAGGGGAGAGATTAATAGACAGGAGGTGGACAGGTGAGAGGTGGACAGGGGAGAGATTAATAGACAGGAGGTGGACAGGTAAGAGATGGACAGGTGAGAGATTAATAGACAGGAGGTGGACAGGTGAGAGGAGGACAGGGGAGAGATTAATAGACAGGAGGTGGACAGGTGAGAGGTGGACAGGGGAGAGATTAATAGGCAGGAGGTGGACAGGTGAGAGGTGGACAGGGGAGAGATTAATAGGCAGGAGGTGGACAGGTGAGAGGAGGACAGGGGAGAGATTAATAGACAGGAGGTGGACAGGTGAGAGGTGGACAGGGGAGAGATTAATAGGCAGGAGGTGGACAGGTGAGAGGAGGACAGGGGAGAGATTAATAGACAGGAGGTGGACAGGTGAGAGGTGGACAGGTGAGAGGTGGACAGGTGAGAGGTAGACAGGGGAGAGGTAGACAGGGGAGAGATTAATAGGGGAGAGGAGGACAGGTGAGAGATTAATAGGTGAGAGGTGGACAGGTGAGAGGTGGACAGAGGAGAGATTAATAGACAGGAGGTGGACAGGTGAGGGGAGGACAGGTGAGGGGAGGACAGGTGAGGGGAGGACAGAGGAGAGATTAATAGACAGGAGGTGGACAGGTGAGGGGAGGACAGGTGAGGGGAGGACAGAGGAGAGATTAATAGACAGGAGGTGGACAGGTGAGAGGAGGACAGGTGAGAGGAGGACAGGTGAGAGGTGGACAGGTGAGAGGTGGACAGGTGAGGGGAGGACAGGTGAGAGGAGGACAGGTGAGAGGAGGACAGGTGAGGGGAGGACAGGTGAGAGGAGGACAGGTGAGAGGTGGACAGGTGAGAGGTGGACAGGTGAGAGGTGGACAGGTGAGGGGAGGACAGGTGAGGGGAGGACAGGTGAGGGGAGGACAGGTGAGAATTTCTGTAGTAAAAATACAGCGAATGGAAAGCTATGAAGAATTGGATCCCATAAGAAGAGAATCTGCTTAAAAAACCTTTTGTCAGGGTGCAGAAGGAGAAAAACCCGAAGGAGACTCTGTAAAGCAAAAAAAAAAAAAAAAAAGGGTTTTATAGTGTTTATAGTTTTATAGTGACTTTTATAGATGTTTATTGATGTTTAATAGCTAGAGCAGAGCAGAGCACGGTGGGGTTTAACAGTGCAGGCAGTCGTAAGGACAGAGATCAGCTTTGTAAAAGTTCACGCCTCTAATAGTGATTCTTTTTACACAGTGAGGAATGTTTTAGAGTCGGTTGCAGCAGTAAAGGTTTTAGTGGCGATGGGCGGAGCTAGAGCCGTACCACAGAGTTCACGTTAAACAGGAACAGAGAGGAACCTCACCCACAGGTGGCTTGATGGACGTGAGAAGAATCAGGGCGTGAAACCGTAAACACGGGTTATAATATCTGATTCCAGGATTAGCACAGCGAGACAGGACAGGTTTTATAGAACAAAAAAAAAACGTTTGTAAAGCTGCCATGTTACACACAGGATATCTTCAGATCATTATCTGGATTTAATGATGTCTGGCAAAAGAAAATATTTAAAATTTTACAGGCATTTTTAGACAAAGCAGCTCCGAGATTTTTTCTTTTTGTGAAAAATGTAGTGCATTCTGGGAGGAATGAGAAAAGGGAAGGGGATTTTAATGGCTTGGCTTCAGGGTGGGAGGTTAACGCAAATTAAAGTGTTCTGTCAGCAAAACACTGGAATTACTCAAGAACCTGAGACAGAAATAAGTCTGATGGAAGCCAGAGCGATGCAGGCGGACACAGCAGACCCTCTAAGATCTTTTCTTTTCTCACAGTAAGATCTCATATCTCGAGCATTCAGGCTATGGATGCTCCTAGTGCATTCTTCATCAACATCCCAAGATTAAAAAAAAACTTCAGAACCAGATGCTATTCCTGCATTCGACGTACCTCGGAAGTGGGAAGTCGGAGCTCGTCATTTTTACACCACTTTCCAGCATCTTATAAAACAAACCGTGATGCCAGATGGACTCAAAAGCCTTTCTGAAGTCAATAAATCAAGCGGATATATAAATAGAATTATTTTGAACAGGATATTATTCAGTGAGTGTGTGTAGAGTGTGTGTAGGGTGTAAATATGATGATATGGTAATTTGGTAAGAATCCAATCCGACTTCTGCTCAAGATGTTGTGCTCAGTGAATCAACACATTGTGCTCAGTAAAGAAGTGTAAAAATCTTGAGTTAATTATACTGCACATTTCCCCAGATTACTGTTCACACAAATGCCTCGGGAATGATTAGGGTCAAATTTACCTCCACTTTTACAGATTCGTGTTATTAGACCTTGATTCCAGATTTCAGGGGAGAAAACTACGCGCAGAACCCCACGCTCAGAACCCTACGCTCAGAACCCTACGCGCAGAACCCCTACGCTCAGATACTTAACGCTCAGAACCCTACGCTCAGATACTTAACGCTCAGAACCCCTACGCTCAGAACCCTACGCTCAGAACCCCTACGCTCAGAACCCTACGCTCAGAACCCTACGCTCAGAACCCTACACTCAGAAACTAACGCTCAGAACCCTACACTCAGAAACTAACGCTCAGAACCCTACACTCAGAAACTAACGCTCAGAACCCCACGCTCAGAACCCTACGCTCAGAACCCCACGCTCAGATACTTAACGCTCAGAACCCCACGCTCAGATACTTAACGCTCAGAACCCTACGCTCAGAACCCTACGCTCAGAACCCTACGCTCAGATACTAACGCTCAGAACCCCACGCTCAGAACCCTACGCTCAGAACCCTACACTCAGAAACTAACGCTCAGAACCCTACACTCAGAACCCTACGCTCAGAACCCTACACTCAGAAACTAACGCTCAGAACCCCACGCTCAGAACCCTACGCTCAGAACCCCACGCTCAGATACTTAACGCTCAGAACCCCACGCTCAGATACTTAACGCTCAGAACCCTACGCTCAGAACCCTACGCTCAGAACCCTACGCTCAGATACTAACGCTCAGAACCCCACGCTCAGAACCCTACGCTCAGAACCCTACACTCAGAAACTAACGCTCAGAACCCTACACTCAGAACCCTACGCTCAGAACCCTACACTCAGAAACTAACGCTCAGAACCCTACACTCAGAAACTAACGCTCAGAACCCTACACTCAGAACCCTACACTCAGAAACTAACGCTCAGAACCCCACGCTCAGAACCCTACGCTCAGAACCCTACACTCAGAACCCTACACTCAGAAACTAACGCTCAGAACCCTACACTCAGAACCCTACACTCAGAACCCTACACTCAGAAACTAACGCTCAGAACCCCACGCTCAGAACCCTACGCTCAGAACCCTACGCTCAGAACCCTACGCTCAGAACCCTACGCTCAGAAACTAACGCTCAGAACCCTACACTCAGAACCCTACACTCAGAAACTAACGCTCAGAACCCCACGCTCAGAACCCCACGCTCAGAACCCTACACTCAGAACCCTACACTCAGAACCCTACACTCAGATACTAACGCTCAGAACCCTACACTCAGACACTTACACTCAGAACCCTACACTCAGAACCCTACACTCAGAACCCTACACTCAGATACTAACGCTCAGAACCCTACACTCAGAACCCTACACTCAGAAACTAACGCTCAGATACTAACGCTCAGATACTTACGCTCAGAACCCTACGCTCAGAACCCTACGCTCAGATACTTACGCTCAGATACTTACGCTCAGAACCCTATGCTCAGAACCCTATGCTCAGAACCCTACGCTCAGAAACTAACGCTCAGAACCCTACGCTCAGAACCCTACGCTCAGATACTAACGCTCAGAACCCTACGCTCAGAACCCTACGCTCAGAACCCTACGCTCAGAACCCTACACTCAGATACTAACGCTCAGAAACTAACGCTCAGAACCCTACACTCAGAACCCTACGCTCAGATACTAACGCTCAGAACCCTACGCTCAGAACCCTACGCTCAGAACCCTACGCTCAGATACTAACGCTCAGAACCCTACACTCAGATACTAACGCTCAGAAACTAACGCTCAGAACCCTACGCTCAGAACCCTACGCTCAGAACCCTACGCTCAGAACCCTACGCTCAGAACCCTACGCTCAGAACCCTACGCTCAGATACTAACGCTCAGAACCCTACGTTCAGACACTTATGCTCAGAACCCTACGCTCAGAACCCTACGCTCAGATACTTAACGCTCAGATACTTAACGCTCAGATACTTAACGCTCAGATACTAACGCTCAGAACCCTACGCTCAGATACTAACGCTCAGAACCCTACGCTCAGATACTAACGCTCAGATACTTAACGCTCAGATACTTAACGCTCAGAACCCTACGCTCAGATACTAATGCTCAGATACTTAACGCTTAGAACCCCACGCTCAGATACTTAACGCTCAGAACCCCACGCTCAGATACTTAACGCTCAGAACCCCACGCTCAGATACTTAACGCTCAGAACCCTACGCTCAGATACTTAACGCTCAGAACCCCACGCTCAGATACTTAACGCTCAGAACCCTACGCTCAGATACTTAACGCTCAGAACCCCACGCTCAGATACTTAACGCTCAGAACCCCACGCTCAGATACTTAACGCTCAGAACCCTACGCTCAGATACTTAACGCTTAGAACCCCACGCTCAGATACTTAACGCTCAGAACCCTACGCTCAGATACTTAACGCTCAGAACCCTACGCTCAGATACTTAACGCTCAGAACCCTACGCTCAGATACTTAACGCTTAGAACCCTACGCTCAGATACTTAACGCTCAGAACCCCACGCTCAGATACTTAACGCTCAGAACCCCACGCTCAGATACTTAACGCTCAGAACCCCACGCTCAGATACTTAACGCTCAGAACCCTACGCTCAGATACTTAACGCTTAGAACCCTACGCTCAGATACTTAACGCTCAGATACTTAACGCTCAGATACTTAACGCTCAGAACCCCACGCTCAGATACTTAACGCTCAGAACCCCACGCTCAGATATTTAACGCTCAGATACTAACGCTCAGATACTTAACGCTCAGAACCAAATGGTTTAAAATGACCAACTGGAATTTAGAGCTAGTGTGTTTAATCACTTCACTCAGGATTCCCTCAGGTCCTGATGCTTTCTTTTTATTTTATTTTGCGTTCCTGCTCAGTAATCGAGGAGTCTAAAGGGTTTGGATTTTCTTTAATGGCCAATTCCACTTCTTCAAGCTTTCTGTTTATGATTTTGCTCTGAGTTCTACATTTTTGGAAACGGGTTGTCCAGATCTCTCTCTCTCTCTCTCTCTCTCGCTCTCTCGCTCCATCCCTGATGAATGAATGACTCAGGCAGAGATAAAAAGCTGATTAGCTTTTAGCTTTGGTTATAGATTAGCTTTGGTTATAAAGTACATGTGCACCAATTTTTCCTCTTACATCAGTAGGAATCGATTGTGTCGACTGCTGATTGGTGAAGTAATTTTCCTATAACAGCACGTCATACTTTTTATCCGTTTATAGTGACATTTAAAGTTCTCACTTACGTTAAACAGTCGTTCCTTCACCAGCCTCTCTTGTTTCTCTCTTGAAGTAAGACAAAACAAAACAACAACCAAAAAAAAAAAAAAAAACGCAGCTTGTCACGTTACCGAGAAACCACAAAGCGTAAACTCCTCTGCCCTGAAGCGCTGACACTGGAGACTCCTTCCGTAAAGGTTAAATGAATGTCTCCCACTGTGTCATTGATTATTTTACTGTAACAGCACCACACACACAGGGTTTTCCTTCCTGAAACGTTACTAACAGTAAAGGTTTGCTAATTCACGGTCCATGTTCAGGGTTCAGGAATTTAAAAGCTCTTAATTTCCAATCTGGAATTTTTTACTGAAGAAATTATAGATGTGTAATAAAGTGATACAGATCCAAGACTCTGTTTAAAGACAGTAGATTTAAAACTTCTTTTCTGCAATTTTATTTTGCATATCTTTCTTCATATATATATTTTTAAAAAAACAATAAAATTAGTTAGCAGTAAACTTTTGCAGATGTTATTTCAACCAAACAAAAATTTGGTTAAATAGAATAAATAAAGAGAATAATAGTTTCATTAATGAACCATAAATTAGCCAAAAATCCACATTAAACATCTGGAAAGTTTTAAAGATCAATCTAGAAAAGTGAAATTGTTTTAATAAGTTCAAGGAGAAAACCTCAGTAGTTTGGAAGCAGCTAAAAATAAAAAAGCCGAAACTGTATTTTTATGTTGTTGTGGCAAACAGCAGGAGTGTTTTACGTCCGCTAAGATTCACTAATCATCATTTTGAAAACAGGAAGTGGTTAGCGGTTAAAAACGGTCATTCCGAGACTTATCATAATTGTTCTCTTCCACGCCCTTTTCTGTGGAAAAGCGATTACACCTGTTCTGCTTCTACACTTTTCCCAGCACACTTACTTCTGTCCTGTCAGTCAGGTTTACACACACACACACACACACACACACACACACACACACACACACATTGATTCCTGTAATGTCACTAAAGCCTCAGGATATAACTGATTTGGAGAAGTGCAGAGATTTTACACGTTTGGAAACAGTACTTTTAGTCTTATTAAGCCGCTACTTCCTTATAGCCATGCTGCTCCTTTCACTTTTACTTCTCTCTGTGTCTCTCACACACACACACACACACACACACACACACACACACACATACACACACTTACCATAACCCTGAACTGAACAGGAGCAGTGTGTGTGTGTACGGTCAAGTCCAAACGTTTGTATCCTCTGTGTTTTGTGAATGGAATTTAAAAAAAATAGAAAAAGTATAAAAAGTATAAAAATGAAGTGAGATTATTCCACAACGAGACAAATAAAGACAACATTAAAATAAATCAGATTTTTCAGAAGGTATTTTGCGAAATCTGTCTTTTTGCTGTTAACAGAAACGGAATCGATTTCGTTTTTTTTTTTTCATTATTAAATTCTTAATTATAATGAAATAAATAAATTAGATATTAATGAAAAGAAATTAAAGCTTCACTTTTTAAAGAAACTTTGCACCAAACAAAAAAGAAAAATAATTTGTCATGTCGTTATATTTACAGGAAGGAAGGAGTCTTTTTTTTTTTTTAGCCACATTCCTACAATACAGTGCAAAAGTTTGCACCCCCTCTTTGTATAAAAAAAAAAAGAAGAAAATTTGTAGAAAGAATAAATAAAAACATTTTTCCTTCACAAATGCATCATCAAGAATCCGATAAGAGACGCTCAAATCAGCAAACGACGCAATACGATAGGCCACGCCTCCTTTTACTGTGGCTAAAATCGCCCATGCGGTTAATTACGTTGTTTACGTGAAGGTCACGTGATATTGATTTTACTTATGTGGTTTATTTAAGTAATTCTCATGTCAAATAGATGGTAAATAAAACATAAACAGTTTTCTCAAGCTAGCTAACTAGCATAAGCTGCGTAAGAGCGACGGAATTGGAGTATGGAGCTAGCTAGCAGCATCGTTAAATAATCTATCAAATTAAGTCAAGCTAGCTAGATGGCGTTACACTGAGGGTCGCTAGCTAGCGTAGGAGGTGAACACTATTACTGTTATTAAATTATAGAGTTAAGGCTTGCTGTAAAATAAAATTGTAAACATTTTATACATTTGTAGTTACATTTAATGTTGTAGAACATCTGTGACTTACGTTATAGCAGCTTTTATAGTTAAAAAAACCAAAAACAACAACAACAACAAAAAAACGCAGCTTGTACAGAGAAACCGCAAAGAAGCGTAAACAACTCTGTCCTGAAGACGTCGTAAGACTTAGTTACAGCTTTACCTCCGACTGTTACAAAGCGCTGACACTGGAGACTCCTTCCATACATGTTACATAAACACATTTCTCCTTACAGAAAACTTCACCAAATCAACGACTTTTAAATCTGTTAAACGAGTTCCAGTGAATGAGCTGTTGCTATAGAAACGATAATGTATTAGAATATAATATAAACCTGTGATTTGCAGCTGCGCTATGTTAAAGAAAATTCATCGACTCCTACTGACCAATCAGAAACCAGAATTCGAGAACGCTGTGGTGTTAAATCTAGTGAGTAAATAAATAAATGAATAAATAAATAAATAAACAAATAAATAAATAAATAACAGGCTGCAGTTGTCTTGTGACCTTCATTTCCTGATCCGCTGTGAGATTTTAATGAAATCACTGTTGGCTCTCGGTCAACTTGGACGTCCTCCCAGACTCCGCGTGTGTGTGTGTGTGTGTGTGTGTGTGTGTGTGTGTGTGTGTGTGTGTGTGTGTGAGAGAGAGACAGAGAGAGGTGTATGTGGTGTGTTTCAGTGGCCTGATTCTATCAGTGCTGCTCCACAACATAGTACAGTTTCTAACCAGAACATTCCAGACCCTGATTGAGTTCCTGTGTCTGTTTCTCATCACATAACTGTAGCAGTGAAAGCAGCCGGGACTTCTCTCGAGGTTGCCATAGATATGAGTTGTAAAATCATTTGAATATTGACTTACTTTATCACTTTATCAAGGAAAAAAAAAATTAAACATGTAGGTTATTTATTTCATGTGAACTACTGAGCAAGAGTGAGACGAAAGGGTGCCAATACTTTAGTCTTAGCCTAAATAGACAGAATATTGAATATCGCAAACTTTGAAAGAAGGCAAGAAAAGTATGAAATGATGTCGTCACATGTAGTGCACTACGAGCGGAAGGATCCATAAAGCCACTACGCTGTACCCTACGTAGTGAGCGTATATAGTGAACACGAAGACATTTAAGTCTTGACTAGAAGATTTTATTAAGTTATTTTTTTTAGATGGAATTTTACACAAATAAAACATGTAAAATCACGCAAAATAGCCTCAACAAGAAAACACTACTCTACAGAAAATGAATAACAACGAATCAGAAGTTGTAAATTTTGCGACAAAATTGTGACGTTTTATCAGAAAGACGCAAAACTTAAGGACAGAAAAGCAAAAAGTGAGACATTTCAGCGGTCACTGTGCTACTGCTAAACATCACTGTGACGTGCTTTTGGGTAGAAATTGCGTTCTAGAGAGGTTTCTGTGACCGTTGTGTTCGACCAATCAGTGACCTGCGCTTATTTATTTATTTTTAAAAAAGCTCCGCCCACATTTCCCTGTTTGGTACATAAAGTTATGAGTTGCTTAGCAATGTAGATAGGATCATTATGTGTATCTATAGGAGTAGGTGTGTGAGAGTGTGTGAGAGTGTGTGAGAGTGTGTGAGAGTGTGTGAGAGTGTGTGAGAGTGTGTGAGAGAGTGTGAGAGTGTGTGTGAGAGAGAGAGTGTGTGTGAGAGAGAGAGTGTGTGTGAGAGAGAGAGTGTGTGTGAGAGAGAGAGTGTGTGTGAGAGTGTGTGAGAGAGAGAGAGAGAGTGTTCTTGGGCTTGAGGAGGATAGTAAGGGCATTTCCTCCCAGGAGGCACAGGAGGACTTTAAAACAGGACACACACACACACACACACCTCACTATCACTACAACTTTGTGTGTGTGTGTGTGTGTGTGTGTCCTGTAATATAGTGTAGATATGATTAATATAACAATATCTGTGTGTGTATTAGATTTTAACTTTTCTTTGTAGAGCATAGTTAGGGTTGTGTGTGTAAGATATCAGTAGTGTGGAGTGTGTGGAGTGTGTGTGTGTGTGTAGAGTGTGTGTGTGTGTGTGTGTGTGTGTGGAGTGTGTGTGCGCACAGATGGGTGTCTCTTCAGGCTGATTTTCCGCACCACATGGGCGTTCATATGGGTTCTGCGCTAATAACTACAAGCTGTCAGAGGCAATGGATGAAAAAAAAAAAAAATACACAAATACACACATCTAATGCACTCTGTGTGTGTGTGTGTGTGTGTGTGTGTGTGTGTAAGTGTGTGAGAGAGAGAGTGTGTGTGTGTGTGTGTGAGAGAGTGTGAGTGTGTGTGTGGACATGTTTTTATATCTTAGCGGGGACCAAATGTCCTCTCAAGGATGTGTAACGACTTTGGTGTGTTTGGTGAAGTGTGAACGCGGGTTTTGATTGGTCCAGCTTGTCACGTTACTTCCTGTGATGCGGGGAAAGCGGTTGTCATGGTTACTGATATATAAAACCAGACTTTCGTAGACCTGGAGCTGTAATTAGCTCACCTGTGTGATGGAAAAACGCATCTCGGTCCAGCGTACATGGCTTAAAATCTTCTTACGTACGATGTTCTTCCGCTTTTGCGGGTTCTCCTGCACAGTGACGAGCCACGTAGCCAGAAATTGTCGTTCTTCATTGCTTCGTTGGTTCCAAATGAAAATTTTCTAGCAGCTGGACACAGTGTCCACCATTTTGCAAATCCGCAACCCGCGAAAACACCGCGTGGAATTGTGCAATCGATCCACGGTCCAAAAAAAAAAAAAAAAAAGTGTGAAAAGAAACTAAAAGAGCCGAAAGAAGTTTAAAACACACACACACATTTTTTTGTGCTTTATGACTTGTATTTTTTACTTTTTTATTTCAGTTTTTAAACAATTTTTTAAATTTTTTTTTTTTTTTTTTTTACTTTGAATGACTTTTTTTTTTGTTTAGTTTTTTTTTTAAACATTTTATTTTTTTTTTTACATTTTGTATTTAAAAAAAATTAAAAAATAATTTATATATAAAGGAAATAGAAGAGCCAGAATAAGTTCAAAATTCACAACCCTAAACTCTTCTAACTTTGTATTTTTTATATATTTTTTAATTTATTTAATATATATACAATATATATCAACATATATAATAAACCCAAATGAAAAACCTTTTTGCATGTGAGTTTAATGTATAAAACTGCTTTTATATTAGATTTCACGTCACTGAAAAAAGAAACAGTTCACAAAAACAGTTCAAAAATGACATTTAAGACAGTAATTTTTTTTTTTTTTTATTTATTTAAGTCAAGGATTTCAGCAGATACACTGATGAGGCTGCAGTACACAGTGTGTGTGTGTGTGTGTGTGTGTGTGTGTGTGTGTGTGTGTGTGTGTGTGTGTGTGTTTTCCCTGATGCTGTAGTTATCTGTATTTACACAGTGAAAACTGGAGATGGTTCTAATGAAATATCTGAAGTTCTTCTTCTTCTTTCCTCTTCTTCTTGTTTTTCTCTCTCTGTCTCAGGAAGAGGAAATGTTCAGGCCCAACATGTTCTTCCTCCTCCTGCTGCCTCCAATCATCTTTGAGTCGGGATACTCGCTTCATAAAGTACGTCCTCGTCCCTCAGCGGGCTCACCATTTCTGGCATTGTTTTTAGTGCGTTTTTAAACAAGTTGAACAAAAATTTACATTTTTTTAATTAAAATTTAAAGTGAAACGTTTCGAGAACCAAAATGAAGAATCTATAATCAGGTAATCAACGTTAACGTCAGAATAATTCTTTAGTAAAATTATTTATTTTATATATTTTAATGTGTAAAATTTACAGTGTATTAGACACGCCTGTTATTATACAGTTGCTCTCTTGTGTTTTATTCCTCTTATTCCTCGTATACCACAGCAACTTTACCAACTATTTCAATTTTTATCCATTAAAGAATGTTTTTACATTTTTTTTTATACTTTTATAGTTACATTTAATGTCTGTGAAGCAAATCAGTTCCTGTCGTCACTTACGTTATAGCAGCTGTAAACAGTTGTTCCCTGAAAGCTTGTTCCCAGCTTGTTATGTTACTGAGAAACCGGAAGACTCCTCTGTCCTGAAAATGTCGGAAAACTTCAAGTTACAGCTTTACCTCTGCCACTGGAGACTCCTTCCATACACGTTGCTATAGAAATGATGGCGTAAGTGAACTGTAAGCTGAGATTTTTCTTAGAGTTGATGTTAAACTGTTAGTTTTTTTTTCCTGATAAAATAAAAACCTGTAAACTTTCCTCAGTTCGCTTTAAACCGGTTTGGTTTTTCCGCATCAGTTAAACAGGGAGTGAAATTCCGGATTTGGGAATATTTCAGATTTAGGAAACTCTTGTATGTTTCTGTTTCCGTGTGCGTCAGTGATCCGTTTCCTCACTGCGAGATCATGAGAGATTAATCTGAAAGTCCGGACGGAACGCGCACGTGGCTGATGTTTGCGTTAGTCTGAATGGAAGCAGGGGATGATGGGACGTTTCTGACGCTTCACTCTGTCTTTAGGGAAACTTCTTCCAAAACATCGGCTCCATCACCTTATTCGCCGTCATCGGGACGGCCATTTCCGCCTTCATCGTCGGGGGAGGGATCTACTTCCTGGGACAGGTACGGCCTTCCGCTCTCATTCTACACCTCAGCATTCTCACTGAGATTCAGCACATCAGTCATTTATTTCCTCATGTTTACTCCTTCCTTCTCTCATTCTTCCTTCCTTCTCTCATTCTTCCTTCTTTCTCTCATTCTTCCTTCCTTCTCTCATTCTTCCTTCCTTCTCTTATTCCTTCTCTCATTCTTCCTTCCTTCTCTCATTCTTCCGTCCTTCTCTCATTCTTCCTTCTTTCTCTCATTCTTCCTTCCTTCCTTCCTTCTCTCATTCTTCCTTCCTTCCTTCTCTCATTCTTCCTTCCTTCTCTCATTCTTCCTTCCTTCTCTTATTCTTCCTTCTCTCATTCTTCCTTCCTTCTCTCATTCTTCCTTCCTTCCTTCCTTCCTTCTCTCATTCTTCCTTCTTTCTCTCATTCTTCCTTCTCTCATTCTTCCTTCCTTCTCTCATTCTTCCTTCCTTCCTTCCTTCTCTCATTCTTCCTTCCTTCTCTCATTCTTCCTTCCTTCTCTTATTCTTCCTTCTCTCATTCTTCCTTCCTTCTCTCATTCTTCCTTCCTTCCTTCCTTCTCTCATTCTTCCTTCTTTCTCTCATTCTTCCTTCCTTCTCTTATTCTTCCTTCCTTCTCTCATTCTTCCTTCCTTCTCTCATTCTTCCGTCCTTCTCTCATTCTTCCTTCTCTCATTCTTCCGTCCTTCTCTCATTCTTCCTTCCTTCTCTCATTCTTCCGTCCTTCTCTCATTCTTCCTTCCTTCTCTCATTCTTCCTTCTCTCATTCTTCCTTCCTTCTCTTATTCCTTCTCTCATTCTTCCTTCTCTCATTCTTCCTTCTTTTTCTCATTCTTCCTTCCTTCCTTCCTTCTCTCATTCTTCCTTCCTTCTCTTATTCTTCCTTCTCTCATTCTTCCTTCCTTCTCTTATTCTTCCTTCTCTCATTCTTCCTTCCTTCCTTCCTTCCTTCTCTCATTCTTCCTTCCTTCCCTCATTCTTCCTTCCTTCTCAGATTCTTCCTTCCATCCTTCCTTCTCTCATTCTTCCTTTCCTTACTTTTTCCTTTCTTTCTTTTTCACTCATTTATCATTTTTCACTCATTTCTTTCTTCACTCGTTTCTTTCTTTCTTTCTTTCACCCATCTATCATTTTTCACTAATTTCTTTCTTTCCTTCATTCATATATCATTCTTTCTTTCACTTATCTGTTGTTCTTCACTCGTTTCTTTCACTCATCTTTTTCTTTCTTTCTCTCTCATCTATTGTTTTTCATTTCTTTCTTTCATATATTGTGCTTTCTTTCACTTATCTATTGTTCTTCACTCATTTCTTTCTTTCACTCATCTTTTTCTTTCTTTCTTTCTTTCTTTCTTTCTTTCTTCCCTCCTTTCCTTCTCTCCTTTCTTTCTTTCTTTCCTTGTTCCTTCCTCCACATCATTGTTTAGGCTGTAAATGTTTCAGGTGTTATTTGTTCTCCCTGAGCAACGTTAAACACACACAGTTATAAAACACATAAAACACACACACCGCCGGAGATTCACGCGTATCTGATGTGAGTGTTACATGTGAGTGTCAGAAACATGCTGTAACTAAACTCCTGATTTTTACCCCAAACAGATATATATATAT
>NC_069725.1:1402946-1427946 GCF_027358585.1 Pangasianodon hypophthalmus
TATTAAGAATTTTAATTAAAGCACTGAAATAGTTATTTTGTAAATAATTTTATTGAGTCACGTTGTCAAACTTTTGCACTCAGTTATAGTTAGCTGAAATTTATTCATTACAGCTGAAGCACTAAAATATTTATTTTTGTAAACTTGCAGATTAATGTTTTGAAAGAAAAGGATTTTTATATGGAAAATAATAGTAAAAGATCAATAATAGCAATAATAAAAAGAATAAATTTGGATTTTGATGTGTATAATAGCAGCTCTTACTTTATTTACTTTACTAACTTTATTTATTTACTCAACTTGATTTTCGTACTTTACATACTTACATAAATGTACTTAATCTACTTTTCTAACTTTACTTATTTAATTAGTTACTTACGTTACTAACTTTGCTTCTTTGTTTACGTACGCAACTTGATGTTCTTTTTTTATTTACTTATTCGATTACTTATTTTGTTTACTTTACTAAGTTTACATTCTTTATTTATTTACTTTACTTGAATTTATTTTATTTATTTTTCTTACTTTTCCCTTTTTCTTCTTAGTTACTTACGTTACTAACTTTATTTGTTGACTTACTCAGCTTGCACGTAGAGTTTACTTACATTATTTAATTTACTTACTTTACATTCTTCATTTATTTACTTACTCATCTTGATTTTCTTACTTACATCATCTTACTTTTTACGTATTTTATTTAGTTACTTCACCTTACTTTACTAAATTTACATCCTTTATTTACTTACTTATTTTACTTACTTTATTTATTTACATAACTTTACATTACATTAGTTTACATTAATCTACTGTACTTACTTTACTTTCTTACTCAACTTGATTTTCTTTACTTTACGTACTTTACTTTACTAACTTTACTTTCTTACTCAACTTGATTTTCTTTACTTTACGTACTTTACTTTACTAACTTTACTTTCTTACTCAACTTGATTTTCTTTACTTTACGTACTTTACTTTACTAACTTTACTTTCTTACTCAACTTGATTTTCTTTACTTTACGTACTTTACTTTACTAACTTTACTTTCTTACTCAACTTGATTTTCTTTACTTTACGTACTTTACTAACTTTACTTTCTTACTCAACTTGATTTTCTTTACTTTACGTACTTTACTTTACTAACTTTACTTTCTTACTCAACTTGATTTTCTTACTTATTTTACTTACTTCCTTAACTTTACTTTCTTCATTTTTTTAATTACATTGCTGGCTTTAATAGTCCATAAACATGTCCATAACTAGTCCTTCATCTCGTCTGACTTGGGTGCGTTTATTTTAATATAAACGTAGCGAGTCATGTTGTGATTGAAAAGCAGTATTATATCTAAAATGACAGTAAATAATGTATCAGTAATAGTAAATAATAAATGAACGTGTAAAATACCGGCACTAACAGGCGTGTGATTATATCGGGTCTGAGATCATCAGTAATGTTGAAAGCCAGCCATGTGCCAGAAGAAGCCGAAAACAATTCCTACAATTCCTGCGTCGGGTTACGGCCCGGTGTCGGATAACTGATGACGTCATCGCTAATGATCCACATGGTGAGATAAGATGTTCAGCGTGCGGTGTAAGCTTTATCAGCATTATCCTCTTCATTATGTCCTGGTTATGAGAAGGAATTTATTTGCCTATATATATATTTTATTTGACGTGTGATGATGTCACAGCGCACTGATGGCTGTGATTGGAGGATCAGTTATCAGTACATAGTGTGTTGGGGAAATACAGATAAATAATTGAGCTGTGTTTTGGCCAGCGTGTGACTGAAGCGTAGCCATCGGCCGGCACACCAGCACGCACGCACACACGCGCACACACACACACACACACACACACACACACACATACATACATACTGGTACAGAAGAGATTATACTCACTGATAAGAGTGTGGAATGCAGCACTGTCGCCCCCGGCAGAGCGCTGACAGCACTGCAGGAGCGTGTGTGTGTGTGTGTGTGTGTGTGTGTGTGTGTGTGTGTGTGTGTGTGTGTGTGTGTTCATGCTGGAGGTGCTCTGAGCTCCTGATTTAATCTGTTTCTGGCACCGATGTTGCTTTGTTGTTAGAAATCCAGGTCAGAGGTCAGCGTGGGGCTTTTCCTTTTCCCCCGTACAGCTGTTACGCTCCAGTCAGGAATGACTTCATTATGCAACTCAGTTTCCTTACTTTACTTACACTACTTTACTTCCTTTACTGTATTTTACTTTGTTTCCTTACACTACTTTACTTACAGTACTTTATTTACTCTTTTACTTTGTTTACTTACACTACTTTACTTTACTCTTTTACTTTGTTTACTTACACTACTTTATTTACTTTACTCTTTTACTTTGTTTACTTACACTACTTTACTTACAGTACTTTATTTACTTTACTCTTTTACTTTGTTTACTTACAGTACTTTATTTACTTTACTCATTTACTTTGTTTACTTACACTACTTTATTTACTCTTTTACTTTGTTCACTTACACTACTTTACTTTACTCTTTTACTTTGTTTACTTACACTACTTTACTTTACTCTTTTACTTTGTTTACTTACACTACTTTATTTACTTTACTCTTTTACTTTGTTTACTTACCGTACTTTATTTACTTTACTCTTTTACTTTGTTTACTTACACTACTTTACTTACAGTACTTTATTTACTTTACTCTTTTACTTTGTTTACTTACAGTACTTTATTTACTTTACTCTTTTACTTTGTTTACTTACAGTACTTTATTTACTTTACTCTTTTACTTTGTTTACTTACAGTACTTTATTTACTCTTTTACTTTGTTTACTTACACTACTTTACTCTTTTACTTTGTTTACTTACACTACTTTACTTTACTCTTTTACTTTGTTTACTTACACTACTTTATTTACTTTACTCTTTTACTTTGTTTACTTACACTACTTTATTTACTTTACTCTTTTACTTTGTTTACTTACAGTACTTTATTTACTTTACTCATTTACTTTGTTTACTTACACTACTTTATTTACTCTTTTACTTTGTTCACTTACACTACTTTACTTTACTCTTTTACTTTGTTTACTTACACTACTTTACTTTACTCTTTTACTTTGTTTACTTACACTACTTTATTTACTTTACTCTTTTACTTTGTTTACTTACACTACTTTATTTACTTTACTCTTTTACTTTGTTTACTTACCGTACTTTATTTACTTTACTCTTTTACTTTGTTTACTTACACTACTTTACTTACAGTACTTTATTTACTTTACTCTTTTACTTTGTTTACTTACAGTACTTTATTTACTTTACTCTTTTACTTTGTTTACTTACAGTACTTTATTTACTTTACTCTTTTACTTTGTTTACTTACAGTACTTTATTTACTCTTTTACTTTGTTTACTTACACTACTTTACTTTACTCTTTTACTTTGTTTACTTACACTACTTTACTTTACTCTTTTACTTTGTTTACTTACACTACTTTATTTACTTTACTCTTTTACTTTGTTTACTTACCGTACTTTATTTACTTTACTCTTTTACTTTGTTTACTTACACTACTTTACTTACAGTACTTTATTTACTTTACTCTTTTACTTTGTTTACTTACCGTACTTTATTTACTTTACTCTTTTACTTTGTTTACTTACACTACTTTACTTACAGTACTTTATTTACTTTACTCTTTTACTTTGTTTACTTACAGTACTTTATTTACTTTACTCTTTTACTTTGTTTACTTACACTACTTTATTTACTTTACTCTATTTTACTTCCTTTACTCTATTTTACTTTGCTTACTTTACTTACAGTACTTTACTTACTTTACACTATTTTACATTGCTTACTTACTCTTCTTAATTTACTTACAGTACCTACTTTCCTGGCTTACTTAATTTACATAGTTTACTTATTTAATTAGTTCACTTAGCTACTTTTCTTACTTTACTTAGAGTACTTAATTTTCCTTGCTTACTTGATTAACTTTACTTACTTTATTTACAATTCTCTTTTACTTTGCTTACTTTACTAACGCTTCTTAATTTACTTACAGCACCTACTTTCCTTGCTTACCTGATTTACTTTTTTAATTAGTTTACTTACCTTCTTTTCTTACTTCACTTGGAGTACATACTTACATTCCTTGCTTACTTTATTAACTTTACTTACTTTAAGTACATTTTTACTTTTGTTCCTTTTCTTCTCTTTTTCCCTCCCCTCCTTCTCTTAGGATTAGCTTTAATAGTTCAAATTATGATCTAATTACTTTACTAACTTACTTACTAACTAACTTTAACTTTACTCGCTTTATCTTGCTACTTACCTCGCTGCTGTAACACAAGATTTTCCCTCATGGGATCAATAAAGTCTATCTATCTATCTATCTATCTATCTATCTATCTATTTACTAACTTTAATTACTTTACTTATATTTTAATTTGTATTCCTTTTCTTTTCCCTCACTCTCTTAGTCCTGTTTACTTTATTACTTTTTTTTGCTTTAGTTACTATCTTACTTTACTACCTTATTTTATTACGTACTTTAAGTAAATAAAGTACAGAAGTAAATAGTCACTTTAGTTACCTTTCTTCCATTACATACTTACATACATAATTGATTTTATTCCTTTTCTTCTCTTTTACTTACTTACTTTATTTACTTATTTGGTTTATTTATGTTTTTACTTACTTTATTTGTTTGAATCAATTCATTTTATGTTACTTAAATACTTACATACTTCATTTATGTACATAACTTATTTTATTTAAGTTACTAACTCCTTTTTTTTTTCTCTCCCTCTCTAACGAGTGGCTTTAATGGTCCATAAAAATGTCCATAACTTTATAGATGCTAACAAAGTCCTTCTGTCCTCTCAAGTGGGCTTGGTAGCAGGTTCATTTAAAAAAAAAAAAAAAAAAAAATTCAAAACAAAGCGTATCGGACAAATATTGACGTGAAGATAAAATAAATTCTAAATAAAGTCCAACACAGTTCTTACTAATTATAGTGTTAATAAATTTGTAAATATTATGGAATGAGGTGTGTTAATTAGCTCTAAATCGTGTAGTATTGAATTGTTGGATGAAATTTATTATTATTATTATTATTTTACATCATGAAGATCCTCTAGTATTTCCCTTGATTATCTTCTTGACTTCCTGATTAACTTATAATAATAAATATAAATAATAAACTTATATTAATATTAATAAACTCATTTTTCATTTTTCTTTCCTCCAGTACGGCCGAGGGCTTCACCGGCTCAGACGCCGCGGCTGTAACGGGATGGCAGACGTTTCTGCAAGCGCTCGGATACTTCCTGAAAATGTTCTTCGGCTCGGCTGCTCTCGGCACGCTCACTGGCCTCATCTCCGCCCTCGTATCCTCCTGCACTCGTGGGGTGTGTGTGTGTGTGTGTGTGTGTGGTGCTGTTTATGAAGGCAAAAAGTTTTTAATAGCTAAGCAAATTTAAAAAAAACAAAACAACCCTAATGGGACTTCATTATATAATCCTGTGCAGCATTTATTATATTTATTTATTACTTTATTTACTTTACTTAATTGACTTAGTTACTTTAATTATCTTACTTTACTTCATTCACTTACTTTACTTACTGTTTTTACTTATTTATTTCACTTGCTTTTCTTAATTACTTCCATTACTTACTTATATACTTCTTTACTTATTTACTTTACTTAATTTACTTATTTCTTTACTTACATATTTTTTTTAATTTACTTTATTTATTTACTTGCTTTACTTACTTTCTTTAGTTCTTTCTTTATTTTCTTTACTTATTGTGTTTACTTGCTTTTCTTAATTACATGCTTCTTTACTTATTTACTTACTTTACTTACTTATTTACTTTACTTGCTTTACGTACTTTCTTTGTTTTTTCCTTATTTTCTTTACTTATGTTTCCTTGTTATTATTTTTTACTTGCTTTATTAGTTCTTTACTTATGTTACTTACTCATTTTACTTTAATTGCGTTATTTTATTTACTTATTAACTTATTATTTATACCCACTTATCATGCTTTTTATTAATAAACAGACTTGTTTTTGTCATTTTTACTTTTCTTTCCTTCTTTATTAACTGTAATTAAATGAATTAAAATATGTTTTACACCCTTTTAAAATATTCAGAATTTGTAGCAATTCACAGCCGTTTTGAGACGGTGTGTGTGTGTGTGTGTGTGTGTGTGAGATTCGTATAAGCCGTGAGTTGAGTTGCGAGCCTTAGCGGTGTGTGTTTAGTGTCTGAAACACTTTGACCTGAGGAAGACGCCGTCTCTGGAGTTCGGCATGATGATTATCTTCGCCTATCTGCCGTACGGTCTGGCTGAAGGGATCAAACTCTCTGGTGAGTTCCAGCTCGGCTGCATTCTTTCTTTCTTTCTCACACACACTTCACTCACGTGTTGTGTTGGCTGGGACAGAGGGGGCGTGGCCACGTCACGCGGGGAACACGTCAGCGCGGTCTGTGTAGTGAACCTGTAACGTGATCTTCTTTCAGCCGGAGCGGATGCAATGAACGCTGAGATTCTGCCAACAGCAGCTGTGTTTCCTCTGCCTTTGTGTGGCTTTCTTTTAACACACACACACACACACACACACACACACACACACACGCGCGCACACACACACACACGCGCGCACACACACACACACACACACACACACACACAGAAACAGGACATTATTTGTGGTTTCTATGGTGTTCCAGTGAAGTGTTATATTTGGCATTTGAAGGTTGTATCAGACACTTTATGACGTAATTACAGTCACATTCGAACATGGACTTTGTGTGAATGCCGGGCCTGAAAGGAGGATAAAAGACAATTAAAGCGGGAGTTTGTAACTGTTGCGCAATAACACAAGAGTTTTCAGTTGCCTTTAAAAGAAGGTCAAAGGCAAGGAGTGTTTTTCCATTGTGGGGGCCAATACTTTTCCCAGTCCGGAAACATGACCAAAAAAGAGACTCCCTGGCATAAAGGAGGTGTGTCCTCAGCATCTGCGAAGAGGCGTGGCCTGTGTACCTGTCGCTCCTAGTGAAAGAGGCGTGGCCCGTGTACCTGTCGCTCCTAGTGAAAGAGGCGTGGCCTGTGTACCTGTCGCTCCTAGTGAAAGAGGCGTGGCCCGTGTACCTGTCGCTCCTAGTGAAAGAGGCGTGGCCTGTGTACCTGTCGCTCCTAGTGAAAGAGGCGTGGCCTGTGTACCTGTCGCTCCTAGTGAAAGAGGCGTGGCCTGTGTACCTGTCGCTCCTAGTGAAAGAGGCGTGGCCTGTGTACCTGTCGCTCCTAGTGAAAGAGGCGTGGCCCGTGTACCTGTCGCTCGTATGGAAAGAGGCGTGGCCCGTGTATCTGTCGCTCCTAGGGAAAGAGGCGTGGCCCGTGTATCTGTCGCTCCTAGGGAAAGAGGCGTGGCCCGTGTACCTGTCGCTCCTAGTGAAAGAGGCGTGGCCTGTGTACCTGTCACTCCTATGGAAAGAGGCGTGGCCTGTGTACCTGTCGCTCCTAGTGAAAGAGGCGTGGCCCGTGTATCTGTCGCTCCTAGTGAAAGAGGCGTGGCCTGTGTACCTGCCACTCCTATGGAAAGAGGCGTGGCCCGTGTACCTGTCGCTCCTAGGGAAAGAGGCGTGGCCCGTGTACCTGTCGCTCCTAGGGAAAGAGGCGTGGCCCGTGTACCTGTCGCTCCTAGTGAAAGAGGCGTGGCCCGTGTACCTGTCGCTCCTAGTGAAAGAGGCGTGGCCCGTGTACCTGTCGCTCCTAGTGAAAGAGGCGTGGCCCGTGTACCTGTCGCTCCTAGTGAAAGAGGCGTGGCCCGTGTACCTGTCGCTCCTAGTGAAAGAGGCGTGGCCCGTGTACCTGTCGCTCCTAGTGAAAGAGGCGTGGCCCGTGTACCTGTCGCTCCTAGTGAAAGAGGCGTGGCCCGTGTACCTGTCGCTCCTAGTGAAAGAGGCGTGGCCCGTGTAGCTGTCGCTCCTACGGAAAGAGGCGTGGCCCGTGTAGCTGTCGCTCCTACGGAAAGAGGCGTGGCCCGTGTACCTGTCGCTCCTAGTGAAAGAGGCGTGGCCCGTGTACCTGTCGCTCGTATGGAAAGAGGCGTGGCCCGTGTACCTGTCGCTCCTAGTGAAAGAGGCGTGGCCTGTGTACCTGTCACTCCTATGGAAAGAGGTGTGGCCTGTGTACCTGTCGCTCCTAGTGAAAGAGGTGTGGCCTGTGTAGCTGTCGCTCCTAGTGAAAGAGATGTGGCCTGTGTACCTGTCGCTCCTATGGAAAGAGGCGTGGCCTGTGTACCTGTCACTCCTATGGAAAGAGGCGTGGCCTGTGTACCTGTCGCTCCTATGGAAAGAGGTGTGGCCCGTGTACCTGTCGCTCCTAGTGAAAGAGGTGTGGCCCGTGTACCTGTCGCTCGTATGGAAAGAGGCGTGGCCTGTGTACCTGTCGCTCCTAGTGAAAGAGGCGTGGCCTGTGTAGCTGTCGCTCCTACGGAAAGAGGCGTGGCCTGTGTACCTGTCGCTCCTATGGAAAGAGGTGTGGCCTGTGTACCTGTCGCTCCTAGTGAAAGAGGTGTGGCCTGTGTAGCTGTCGCTCCTAGTGAAAGAGGTGTGGCCTGTGTACCTGTCACTCCTATGGAAAGAGGCGTGGCCTGTGTACCTGTCGCTCGTATGGAAAGAGGCGTGGCCTGTGTACCTGTCGCTCCTAGTGAAAGAGGCGTGGCCTGTGTACCTGTCGCTCCTAGTGAAAGAGGTGTGGCCCGTGTACCTGTCGCTCGTATGGAAAGAGGCGTGGCCTGTGTACCTGTCGCTCCTAGTGAAAGAGGCGTGGCCTGTGTAGCTGTCGCTCCTACGGAAAGAGGCGTGGCCTGTGTATCTGTCGCTCCTACGGAAAGAGGCGTGGCCTGTGTACCTGTCGCTCGTACGGAAAGAGGCGTGGCCTGTGTACCTGTCGCTCGTACGGAAAGAGGCGTGGCCTGTGTATCTGTCGCTCCTAGTGAAAGAGGCGTGGCCTGTGTACCTGTCACTCCTACGGAAAGAGGCGTGGCCTGTGTATCTGTCGCTCGTACGGAAAGAGGCGTGGCCTGTGTATCTGTCGCTCGTACGGAAAGAAGCGTGGCCTGTGTACCTGTCACTCCTACGGAAAGAGGCGTGGCCTGTGTTCCTGTCGTTCCTATGGAAAGAGGCGTGGCCTGTGTACCTGTCGCTCCTAGTGAAAGAGGTGTGGCCTGTGTACCTGTCACTCCTATGGAAAGAGGCGTGGCCTGTGTACCTGTCGCTCGTATGGAAAGAGGCGTGGCCTGTGTACCTGTCGCTCCTAGTGAAAGAGGCGTGGCCTGTGTACCTGTCGCTCCTAGTGAAAGAGGTGTGGCCCGTGTACCTGTCGCTCGTATGGAAAGAGGCGTGGCCTGTGTACCTGTCGCTCCTAGTGAAAGAGGCGTGGCCTGTGTAGCTGTCGCTCCTACGGAAAGAGGCGTGGCCTGTGTATCTGTCGCTCCTACGGAAAGAGGCGTGGCCTGTGTACCTGTCGCTCGTACGGAAAGAGGCGTGGCCTGTGTACCTGTCGCTCGTACGGAAAGAGGCGTGGCCTGTGTATCTGTCGCTCCTAGTGAAAGAGGCGTGGCCTGTGTACCTGTCACTCCTACGGAAAGAGGCGTGGCCTGTGTATCTGTCGCTCGTACGGAAAGAGGCGTGGCCTGTGTATCTGTCGCTCGTACGGAAAGAAGCGTGGCCTGTGTACCTGTCACTCCTACGGAAAGAGGCGTGGCCTGTGTTCCTGTCGTTCCTATGGAAAGAGGCGTGGCCTGTGTACCTGTCGCTCCTAGTGAAAGAGGCGTGGCCTGTGTAGCTGTCGCTCCTACGGAAAGAGGCGTGGCCTGTGTACCTGTCGCTCGTACGGAAAGAGGCTTGGCCTGTGTATCTGTCGCTCCTAGTGAAAGAGGCGTGGCCTGTGTACCTGTCACTCCTACGGAAAGAGGCGTGGCCTGTTAGTCACAGCGAGGAGGCGTGGCCTGTGTACCTGTCGCTTCTACAGAAAGAGGCGTGGCCTGTGTACCTGTCGCTCCTAGGGAAAGAGGCGTGGCCTGTGTACCTGTCGCTTGTACGGAAAGAGGTGTGGCCTGTGTATCTGTCGCTCGTACGGAAAGAGGCGTGGCCTGTGTACCTGTCGGTCCTAGTGAAAGAGGCGTGGCCTGTGTACCTGTCACTTCTACGGAAAGAGGCGTGGCCCGTGTACCTGTCGGTCCTAGTGAAAGAGGCGTGGCCCGTGTACCTGTCCCTCCTATGGAAAGAGGCGTGGCCTGTTAGTCACAGTGAGGAGGCCTGGCCTTAGTAGATCCTTAACTATAAACAAAGTCATTAAAATAATATTGAGTACTGAATTCATGCTGCATATAAATCATTTTATAATCTCTCTCTCTATCCCTCTCTCCCTCTCTCCCCCCCCCCCCTCTCTCTCTCTCTCTATCCCTCTCTCTCTCTCTCTCTCCCTCTCTCCCTCTATCCCCCCCCCTCTCTCTCTCTCTCTCTCTCCCTCTATCCCCCCCCCCCCTCTCTCTCTCTCTCTCTCTATCCCTCTCTCCCTCTATCCTCCCCCCCCTCTCTCTCTCTCTCTCTCTATCCCTCTATCCCCCCCCCCCCCCTCTCTCTCTCTCTCTCTCTCTCTCTCTCTCTCTCTCTCTCTGTAGGGATAATGGCCATCCTGTTTTCCGGTATCGTGATGTCTCACTACACTCACCATAACCTGTCTCCCGTAACGCAGATCCTCATGCAGCAGACGCTCCGCACCGTCGCCTTCATGTGCGGTCAGTGACGTCCTTCAAACGACCTTAAAAAAAAAAGTCAAACCATTTAATAATATTAAAAAAGTGTTATAATTCCAGTTAACACTGCTATATTTTACAGATTTATTTAATGTTTTATTTTGATAACATGCAACAAATGATCACATGATAATAAGATTAGCAGAAGTTTCTAAATAAAAACGATTCACTGATGTTTAGTGGAAAATGTTTTGTGTATTTGATGCTCAACTCTTTTTGTGTGTCTTTTCCACAGAAACCTGTGTGTTTGCCTTCCTGGGGCTCTCCATTTTCAGTTTCCCGCACAAGTTCGAGTTTTCTTTTGTTATCTGGTGTATCGTGAGTAACCACTTCCTTATCAGCATGTTTGTTTTTTGTTTTTTTCTTCACTAAACCATTATCAGATATCTGCTCTAAAATCTCACTGCAATCTCTACAAGAGAAAATACAAAACAAAAACAAAAAAAAAATCAGAAAGCAAAAAATTAAATGCAAAGAAAAAATTTATCTGTAATTTATGTGTTTCGTTTGCAGTATTTAAATATTTTTGTGACTCACTGAGGTCTCGTCTTTTGTTTTAGATTTATTTAATAATAAATAGAGTGAAAATTGCAAATCTGTGCACTGCACTATTAAACTAAATCACACAACTGTTTTATTCCACCAAAAATTTTGAAAAAAAAAAAATTATTCACGTAAGTACAGAATTAACAGTGAGTATCTTCTGTAATGTTTTAACAGATTAGTGAATATTTTTTTTTAGCTTTAAATGCTTTAAAAAGTGCAGGAGTGTACAATAATTTGTCGTTAATTATTGACATTTTTTGTTACCTGAATATAAGGAGAGACGGCGCGTGTTAGTCTTTACGGTTGTCTAAAAACTACAAAATAAAATTAAAAAATAGATGTTTTTAATAGTTTGTTTTTAATCAGTAATGATAATTACAGCAGCTTTTCTTTTCTATTTCAGTCCACCAGGCAGCGATGTGCAGTTAGTTAGTTAGTTAGTTAGTTAGTTAGTTAGTTAGTTAGTTACGCGTCTCTTTAAAAAGACCCTCTTTTTTTTTTAAATAAGATTTTGAAATGATTTTTCTTATTAATCACACTATCATGAATTTATGAAAAAATCAAAAGAAACTGCATCCCGACATCCTCAGCAGGTTTAAATAATTAAAAAAATAAATATTTAATTAAAAAAAAAAAAAAAAATTTATAATAGTTTTCAATTTTTGTTATATAAAAAATTATATAAAATTACATCAAATCTCAGTGCTTTCTTTCACATACATACTGTTTTTTTAACGGTTAAATGATCAACATAAAGCTGAAGATTCTTGTTTATTTATTCATTTTTTTATAGATATTTTTGGGATTCTTATAAATAAAAAACTAAAATAAAAAAGGAGTGACAGAGTGGGGTCATTGTTACCATCCTGAAATTGATTAATAAGTGTTTTATTCCTTTTATACCACAGCAATTTACCAATGATTGCAATTTTTTATTATTATTATTAAAGAACGAAACGTTGCACTTTTATCTGTTTATGGTTACATGTAATGTTGTGGAACGTCTGTGGAACAAGTTCTCACTTACGTTACAGCAGCTATAAACAGTCGTTCTCTCACTTGCCTTTCTTTTTTCTCTCTCTTGAAGTTAATAAGATTTAAAAAAAAAAAAAAAACAGTCTATTACAGAGAAACTGCAAAGACTGGACTAATGTAAGGGGGAAATTTTGCGGGTACCGTCGGTAAATACGTTTGCTTTTGTTTGCTCTGTAGGTTTTGGTTCTTCTTGGTCGAGCTATAAACATCTTCCCCTTGTCCTTCTTACTCAACTTCTTCCGCGACCACAAGATCACCCCTAAAATGATGTTCATCATGTGGTTCAGTGGTGAGAAACATCTCTAAATTCTAGTTTTCTCCATCTCCATGTCTCTCTCTCGCACGTGTGTGATATAACGCTCTCTCGCTCTCTCTCGCTCTCTCTCGCTCTCTCTCGCTCGCTCTCTCTCGCTCTCTCTCTCTCGCTCTCTCTCTCTCGCTCTCGGTTCCTCCAGGCCTGAGGGGGGCGATCCCGTACGCCCTGAGCCTCCACCTCGGCCTCGAGCCCATCGAGAAGCGGCAGCTCATCGGCACCACCACCATCGTCATCGTGCTCTTCACCATCTTGCTAATGGGGGGCGGGACCATGCCCCTCATCCGCATCATGGACATCGAGGACAGCCAATCGCGGCGCAGGAACAGGAAGGACATCAACCTGAGCAAGACGGAGAAGATGGTGAGAGTGTTTCAGCGTTGTGTTTCATCTACACTCGTTAGCTTTATTCGCACAGGATTCATTTTAAACGAGGAGTTAAGAGGGCAATGCAATCATTTTTATAACGCTAACCGGACAGTTTTAAACGGTATCCTTTTCATTTTGCGTTGAATTAAACCCATTTTGAAGTCTTTTTCTTCTTAATGAAGATGCAAGCAGGAGAAGAGGAATAGTTTTTCAAGTGGAACTGTTATAAAAATCTGAAGGCTATGTTCCATACAGTAAATGTATATAATTCTGATATTATTGTATACTGATAATATCAAAAGATGAGAAATATCACAAATGAAAAATTCAATTCAATTTTATTTGTATGGTGCTTTTAAAAACCGTAATTCTTTTTCACTCCCCCCTTTTTTTTTATTATTAATCATAGCCATGAATATATACAGTATATATGATAAAGCCAAAATTGAGTACATAGTTAAATGGGATTCTAAAAGGATAAATGATAAAAATGATTAAAGGATTGCTGAGATGACGGAGTACGATGGTGAGGCTGAGACTCATTGTACCCGTGTGTATTAGTGGAAAACAGTATAGATGTATAAATAAATGTGACGGTGTTTGGAAGAAGCTTGTGTAATAGTATGAAGTGGATGAATTCTGGATGTATGAGGAGGGAGCCAAAAATTCCTGGGAATGGTTAAAAAAATAAAAAATGAACTAGTGTTATAAAACTTGGAGCGTTTCTCCTGTAATCCACTTCCAAGTTCTCTCCATGTGATGCGATACACTTCTCTCAGGGAAACATTTCCTCTAGTCATCATGTCTAGAGCCTCCTGTGGTTTTTTTTTCTTCCTCAGTGGCAAATCTTTTCCCCTTCAGTCTCATTTTTAATTTCGGGAACAAAAAGAAGTCGCGAAGAGGGAGATCTGGCGAATACGGTGGAAAACCACAACCTGAATGTTTGAATGCTTTCCTGTAGACGCCTACAAGCCTAAGTAAAATCGCTTAGGTACGCACACTGAGTGATTTTACGTTGAAGTGCTCAGGTGTCTACAAGAAAGCATCCAGGAGGAAATCCAGAAGAAGAAAAAAAAAAACGCAGGAGGCTCTAAACATGATAACTAGAGGAAATGTTTCCAGGAATGGGAGAAATGCTGGGACAAGTGTATCGCATCACATGGAGAGAACTTTGAAGGGGATTAAAGGAGAAACGCTCCAAGTTTTATAACACTAGTTTTTTTTTTTTAACAATGCTAAGAACTTTTGAGTCCCACCTCGTATAGAAGATAGCATCTTATAGCAGCAACTACTGTGAGGGAGAGCAGAAGAAGACTGATAGGCATGGCCATTTGGATGATTATGGAAAACCATGGTCTTTCTCAAGATGCCATGAGTCCAATCACCCTGTCTTAATGGAAGCATCTGTTGGTGTATATCTGCGTCCAGAGAAGAAACGTTCCTAGTTCTGTTTGGGATCAATAATACCAATAATAGCACACGTTTCCAGCTTTTCTGCTAGTAATACATCTGATTTTGGAGAGTCATTTTCTGAACAGCTGCTAACTCTGAAGATATCTGCACAATAGCCTTAGCGGTGTCGTTACCAACGTGCTCCATAGCATGAACAAGTCTTCGAATGTCATCTAGGGCTCCTGTTACACCGTACTGTAGAACTAAAGCTGCGGAAAAGCTGCTGCTGCTGATAGGATGCTTAACATCTGGGGTGTGTCTCAGGGCTGGAGCTACATAACCCCAGTAACATGATCCCAATAAGCAGGTAACGTGATGCCCCAAATGAATAGACTACCATTATATGCTGGTTGGTCACCTTAGGTGTGCTCTGAATGGGTTCTCCGTTAGCCGTCACTGGTCTGACATGGAATGTGAGATTTGGCGGAAAATACGGATACTCTGTCCTTTTAAGGAGAATGGAATGGCGATTTGTGAGGATATCTCAGCACTTTGGGGTAAAAAGACCACATTTTGCCCAACGTCCATCATACACTTCAGAAGTGCCTTGGTTGCTCCACACTATGAGCCAGAAGAATGTCACGTGATGTGTGTAATTTGTCTTGCCGCTGTTGCCTCTTCAGAAGCGCTAGAATCATTTACACAATATTAGATGCCTTTCAGTTATATCTTCTTCATCTATTGGTTCATGAATCCATAAGCACTGTTAACCACCATCTGTTGGAATAAAGCTGTATATCTTCTGCCTAAAGTTCTACCAATCTCCAAAAACACCTTCCTGTGATTACTCGGATAGATACAACTTCTTCTGTAAGAGCATTACACGACGAAATGGTCGTACACAACACGCTATAACTCTAGGCATGAATGAATAATGAGTTCAATAGTGTGAATGACTTTAGACTTCATCTAAATGACTTGTCTTGTCATCTTGTTGCTCGTTCTTTTCCACTGGTTCTTCGACCAGCTTCACATGTGCGGCATGAACCCACCTTGGTTTTTCTTTCGCCTTCACTGCTGCATCCAGTCTTCCTAAATAATATGAGACTGGTCTGTCCATCTCTCCATGCTCTTGGGTCAAGACAGCAGTCATGGACTCACGCTCATGTACATGGTGTCTGGAATTCCCAGAGCTGGTCTCGAGTCTCAGAAGCCACCAAAACGTTCTCTAAGTAATTTACGAGGACAGGTGACATTTCTGGCGCTTCTCTGAGATGATGGTGGGACTGTCGTGACGACCTTGAGGCAATCTGGTCCAGGTATACTTCTCTCAATCACAGTAAACCACTGATGTTCTGGCTTGAGAACATTGAACAATTTTGCAGTGTTCTCCACCAATGGTGGTCGCTTGTCAGTGTGCTGATTTACCACTCTGTAATCTACCGTGAGTCTCCACTCACCCGGTGCTTTTTCACTGGAAACATGGGACTGTTGGACATGCCGTGTGCCTTTACTAAAGATACCGCTGTCTTCCAATCATTGAATGATGGGAAGACTTCCATCCATTGCTGTCTTGATGAAGGGATACTGTTTTTTGTGTTAGAAGGGACTTGGTCTGTGAACATCATCTGCAGGTTTCCACAATCATCTATATCTTTGGACCAAACTGGATAATTCTCTAACTGGGAACTTTCCAGGTGCCACGGTTTCCAGTTTGAAATCCAGACTGCCAGCAGAACATCTAGGCCTAAGAGTGAATCTGTGATGTCACCCACCCACACTTGAACACTGATGAATCTCAGCCCAAATGACAACTTCACTGGTTGACGTTCCTGTAAAAGGATATCATCTCCTCCTGCTCCAACAGCTTGCTTCGTTCTTGCTGTTTGTGAATTTCCAGGTTTTCTTGCCAGCTTTGCGGGATTGCATGTTAGCTTTGCTCCTGTGTCCAATAAAAAGTCAAATTCTTTTTGTCCATGCACATTAGCCCACACATATCGGCCATCTGCTCAATGAATTCGCGCTAGCAAGGGCCTGAGGGAAGGGGTTTCTTCTGTCTGTTTTTCTGCTGTCTGTAGGAAAGCATTCACATCCATGAGACATTCCTCCTTTCTTTCATATTTCTCACAATCTTTCCTTTTAGATCTGCAGTGTTTAGGAATGTGGCCTGGTTTTCCACAATGATAACAGTTGAAATGTTTCTTCTTCTTAGTGTTGATGTTCACTTGAGCATCATCACCACCATCAGAAGTTCCTTTAGCCACATCAGCTTCTCTCATCTTTGTCACTGATGATCCTAAGTCTCGCTCAAGGTGCATCATGCCAGCGATTACGTCACCATAAGGTCCCATTGAGGATTTGTGAGCTTGGCATTTGACACGTCAGTTCTTGTCCCATGTAAAAGAGCTTCTTTCAACGCTCCGTGATTGTTGTTATCCATGTTGGAATCTCGGATGTTATCAGTGCCTGAATAATTGAACCAAGGTTCTCTGAAGCGTGCTTCGTATATCGCAGATAGTTTGTATGCACTTTGAACACAGCCCGTGCTTTTTTCCTAGCTGACACGTGCATTTGCTTGATTGCGAATCCAATCCTCAAGTGCAGCCCACGTAGCAAATATATTTTGTTTGTCTCCGCCAATGGCTTCAGAGCTCTGGTTAGTTCAGTTTGTTCTCATGGGGTAAATAAAGCATTCAGAATCATTAGACCATCTTATGGATGTAGATTATAGATGCCTTTGAGTCGGCGAAGATGTTGCCTTGCCATGTTTTCATCCTGTCTTCTCTAGTTTCATGTCTTTGCTCCACTTATCGGTATCAGCTGGTGCAGGGACTTGATGTTGATGAAGCATTGCTCCACCTCTGATGATCGATTTCAGAGGTCTTTGCTGAATTTCTTCTGAATCACTCTGGACTGATCACTCTCGTCCATCTCTGGTCCGGGTCAATGTGCCGTCTCAGACAGCAGGTGGCGAACTTGTGCCATTTTTCCCTTTTCCTCAACATTATTGCAGTTCACCAGGTTAGCCTCCTGAGGGCGACTTTGGTCAGGACTCACCTTGGAGTAAGGAAGGAAGGAAGCAGGGAGGGCTGCTTGGGAAAGCGGGGAGACTCTCTCTGACAGAAGCAGAACCAGCACTTTTGGACTTTTTCTTTGTTCTCTAGGACAATTTCGTCTCCAACGTAGTCACTCTAGTCTTAAACCAAACAAACCGCTGTTCTAATCACACTTTTGCCTCAAGCTATTACTGTAAGCTTGCTTTTCCAAACCTGCTGGAGACTTGAGTTGGTGTTTTAGTTGTTGTTCAAGGCTCGCTTTTGACTCTGCATAAAGAGCCTTCTCAGTGTCCTCTCGTATCGCTCAAAGCAGACAAGCGGCTTTCATAATCTTTGTTTCTTCTGTCTGCCTCAGACGTTATCAGTACGTCCTTGCGCTGGTGAAGATGCGACAGAACGCCCACTGCTCTTCTGAGCCTTTTTCGCTTGTTGCTAGTGGCTTTTGTTTTCTCGTACGCATTCTTGATTTCCTGCGTACACCACAGTTTTCAAGCTAGGCCACATTTCTCAGACAACTCCTCTAAATCTTCCATCAACTCAGCTGCGTGTTCGATAATGTCACATAGTTTACTCGCCACATCACCCTCGCTGATCCTCTCTGATCCTCGCTGATCCACTCAGGTGAAACATAACACAGGACAGAGACGTAGACGTAAACGCGTCGACACACTTTTTATACTTCTGCAGAGATTTCACTTTCAAGGCCTTCTTCTGACTTAGAGCTCTTCTTCTGACTTCCTTCAGAGGAGTATCTCACTTTTCATTTACGTACACAGTCCAGTGTATGTCTTTTGCAGTATAACATCCACCCAAAACTTCCAAAACGTTCTTGCAAACCTTTCTTAAATTTACTTCACGTCACAGGTGGAATTCGATATGGCCTGATGTTCCACAGAAGGAAAAAGAAGGACTGGTGTCTTACCATAATGCACACTTTTTCCTGACTATGCCACTTGTTAGATTTTATCCCCCTTTTTCTTCTTGGTAAAGATGCAAGCAGGCACAAATCTGGAGAAGAGAAAAGGTTTTGGTTTTTATTGGAGCTTCATTCATGTACATACACACGTGTTTTCTCTTCAAGGTTCAATCCTCACGTGCCCACATACTGAGGAGACTTTTCTCAAAACATCTTCTCTAGGCCTCTGACTCAAGTTCAAATGTCCCAATCTTCAGAAATGTCTATAAAGGCTCTAGTAAGCGTGAAGGCTACAGTCCGAGTAGTAATGTACACTAAATGTACATTATGTCGATATTATACTGTATCTGTTAATATCAGAAGATGAGAAAAATGAAAAACCAGAGTTATTCTTCATAAACTTACGTCCTCTCTCTTCCAATCTATATTTAACTTTTATTATTATAAATTCTTTAATTCCCCTTTCGCTCATTTTTGTATTTATATTTTCACTTTATTTTACCCTCATGACTTCTGTTCCATTAATTTTTATCATTAATTTTATCATTAAGTTTTACTGTACAGCACATACATGAAACATGCGCTATAAATAAAGTTTATTATTAAATTATATATTATTATTAATAGCTGATTGGACGTTAAAGACTGCTTTTTGTACCGTGTGTTTCAGTAAATCATCGTGACCTGTACATGGCTAACAATTTTTTAGCCAAATCCTTTGCAAAAAGATTCAATTCAATTTTATTTGTATAGCGCTTTTAACAATGGACATTGTCACAAAGCAGCTTTACAGAAATAGATGGATTCACAAAAAATATATTGTGAATATGTGAATTTATCGCTAATGAGTGAGCCAGAGGTGACGGTGGCAAAGAAAAACTCCCTGAGACGATAGAGGAAGAAACCTTGAGAGGAACCAGGCTCATCTGGGAGCAACGGAATAATGCGATTATAAATAAATCCCTATTATTGTGTACTATATGGACAAATAGTGCAATTGTGCAACCAGTAAATTCATCACAGTTTTTGCAAGAAGTCCGGCTGGTTAAAATCTATCCTCTGTCCACTGATGGAGTCCTGAGTGAGAAGGTGCTCTTTGCAATCGCAGCCCCAAAGCCAAAGATTCCTTATTCGTGGTCCATTTTATTATCTTGCTATCTGTTCTTGCTTAATGAATTTGTTTACATGTTTCTCTCTCTCTCTCTCTCTCTCTCTCTCTCAGGGTAACACAATCGAGTCGGAGCATCTCTCGGAGCTGACGGAGGAGGAGTACGAGGCTCAGATTGTACAGAGGCAGGACCTGAAGGGCTTCCTGTGGCTCGACGCTAAATACCTCAATCCCTTCTTTACTCGCAGACTCACACAGGAGGTGACACACAAACCCTAATGAGCTATTTAATCATCTACAACAGCAAACAAATAAAAACAAGTAGAACTCGAACACCAGTGGTGTGGACGGGAACGAAGTCTGGTCATGACTAATGTGTGTATGACTGAAAAAATCCTTAAAATGTATTTCAAATAGGAAGGAAGCTCTTGAGGAAAAAGTATTTCAGACATTTGACCTTGCTGTGACCTTGAGTCTGTTTGACAAGCGAGAATCCCGGACTCAGTGTGATGTAACGTGTAGTCCCGCTAATAAACATTTATCCGTAATAAATCTAGCTAACTGATCTGAGCTATACACACGTGTCTGATGTTAGCTAAGTGGAACACACACACTGATAAATTTTATTTCACGTCACTGAACTCGAAACGTTCTCCGTCGACCGTGACAGAAAGCGAGAGCGCTCCATCAGTGCATCTTTAAAGTCGAGTCGAGTGAAGAACGCCAGACATAAAAACATTACTCGTGTGAGAGAAGGGGAAGGGGAAGGGGGCGGGGCTTCCAGAGGAGCGAGTTTAATATCTCAAGTTCAGAACACCTAGGCAAGTGTCAATCACATGTTGATTAGCTAATCTGGTGGAGTTACTGGGGAAAGAAGGCTATTTTTTACCGTATTTTTGAGTGATAACTCGTACTAGCGGACTCCGATGCGAAAGCTGGTCAGTCTGCGTCGAAATCTCGCAAAAAATATGTCGTAAATATTCAGTAGCAGTTTGTTTTTCCGCCTTGAACCCTAAACTGCGACCTGATTGGATGGGTACAACCCGAATCCTACCACCTTCATACAAACCAGTTTCACCTGAATCATAAACTGAGGTTACTTTCTGTGTGTGTGTGTGTGTGTGTGTGTGTGTGTGTCAGGATCTGCTGCGCGGGCGAATCCAGATGAAGACTCTGACCAATAAGTGGTACGAGGAGGTGCGACAGGGTCCATCAGGCTCTGAGGACGATGATGACGAAGCTGAACTACTCTGAATCTCTCTCTCTCACTCTCACACACACACACACACACATACACACACACACACACACACACACACACACACACACGCACTCGTCTCTCGCTTTGACTGAATGTGGTACACGGGCTGTACCACTGTACCAAGTCCCCGGAAGGTGCCAAAAACCCACAGAAAGGGGGAGAGTGATCTCGGTTTGGGATCGAGGTGTGCTTTGGATCAGCGCTGGAAAGAAAGTAAACACTTTTTCATATTAAAAAAAAAAGGGAAGGACGTCAAATCGAAAGGAATGTTGACGTAAAAGCAATAGCAGGTTTATTTCTCTGTGTTCCGGGGTTTTATGGTGAAGTCGCTGTTTTATTATTATTATTATTTTAATTCTATATTACAAACACTGCAGAAAATGATATCATAGCACGTGAAAACATCTGGAATAAAGACAAATTTATCCTGCAGTAGAACAAAAATAAGATAATTAAGTCAATTTCTAGTTTTAAAATAAATTTGCTTATTTAAAGCATTTCTTTAAATAATTGTAAGTTAGACAACATTTCCTGAAGTTGTTTATTCCCCGTCTGCCCCCCAGCAATTTGCCAACATTTACAGTGAATTTATTTATTTATTTATTTATCTTTTTTCTCTCTCGTGAAATTAATAGGATGAAAAAAGCAGCTTGTCACGTTACCGAGAAACCGCAAAGAAGCGTAAACTCCTCTGTCCTGAAGACGTCGGAAAACTCGAAGCTACAGCTTTACCTCTGACTGTTACAAAGCGCTGACACTGGAGACTCCTTCCAGAAACGTTAAATAAACGATTACACGCATTTTTCATCCGTTTATTATTAGTGGAGCGTCCAAAGCACGCGTCCCTGTGAATGAGCTGTTACTATAGAAACGATAACGTATCAGAACGAGCGCGTTAATATAAACCTGCGCTACTGTCAGAGCTGCTGTTCTAGAAAACTAATCAACACCTTCTGACCAATCAGAATGGAGAATTCGACAGCGCTGTGGTTTAATGAGATATTAGTCAAATTTGTCGGTATTCCAGATTTTTTTTTTTTTGCTGTGAAAGGACGGGTTGAATGTTGAATGGATGGGTGATGGGATGGATTTTATGCTTGTTAATTTGATATTTATTAATTTTCTGTATAATTGTAGGAAATGTTTAGAGAGTTTATGTTGAAATTCTTGCTACTGAATAATTTTAATCAGAGAAGCTGCTGAAAACGTATGAAACGTATGGATTGCTAGTGTAAGATTATACACAGGGACGTCATGCTGACATTTTCTGAAGGAAAACAAACGTTTGATAAACATTAAGCTCATTTCTCACCTTTAATTAAATTAATTTTTAAATGTAATTTAAATGGAATATTGACAGATTATTCAGCGTATTTTTGAGTGTTTTGAGAGGGTTACTGGAAAGAAATGGAAAAATTTACTACAGGGGGTCTCTGGTGTTTTTTGCATTTTATTTTATTTTTTTTTTAAAGAGAAAAACTGCTTTCATTTCAGTTGTAACTGAATTATCAGATTTAACTTATTTAAAAATAAATAAAGGGCGTGTCCAAAGTGAGGCAAAGAAAATAAATTTGTAGCAACAAGACATTTAGTGTCTTGGGTTTTATAGATCTTTCTTTTTCTTTAAATAACCAAAATAGTCATATTGTATATATTACTGATATATATATTATCAGTAAAGAAAAATAATATAAATGTAAATTTTTGCCTTTATAACTGCTACTGATTAGCTGATTTTGCTTTGGATTTTATTTTGTTCCAGGATGAGCCCACGTCTCATCTCTAACTTTTTGGAAGTCTGGTGTTTGTAGATAAATTATAAAAGAGTTGTACATTTTCCTTTTCTATAGGGGGCCTAAACTTTTGCACTCCACTCTGTGTGCCACATACTAACTACACAGATGAAGAATAGAAATCACAGAACCGGATGTTTTCGGTTAGTGAGATTAATTAAGCCAGTTATTTTGGCCAAAAATGAAGCCAAGACATTTTATTCTACAGTTTTGTACTGAGTGTTCTAGCTACTGTTTACACTGTGCTGTTCTTCTCACACAGCCAAGGGAAAAGGAGAAAATGGTGTATATTTCATTTAAAGAAGGAATTTTATTAGATTACTGCTTTATGCTTCAGTTCTCCTGCTCATGGGTAAAATGTTTGTTTTCTGAAATACTGTGAATGAAATTTAAAATAAAATCATTACTAAAGTTTATTTGTGTGTTGATATAAGAAAGTTTCCTCTATTGCGTTTTTAAAATAGTACCTCAGATTTTAAAGTTTAAAGTCATTTTAAAGAAATGTTCTTTCCTTGGAATGAAATTTCAGTGAGTTTGTATTAAACACATGACGGTCAAGTGTTATCGCATCACAAAATATAAGAGCCAATCAGGTTCAATATGCAAATGCAGACCACGCAACTTACAGAAGAGTGAGCACAAAGCACAAATATTCACAAACCTCACAACTGAATGTTTACTACAACGACTTCATGGAAAAACACCAGACCCGTCAGATGAAACTCCAAAGTCTGCTGTGAATGAGCTTATGAGAAAGAGAAATTAATAAGAAGAAAAATCGCAGCTTGTCACGTTACCGAGAAACCGCAAAGAAGCGTAAACTCCTCTGTCCTGAAGACGTCAGAAAACTCAAAGCTACAGCTTTACCTCTGACTGTTACAAAGCGCTGACACTGGAGACTCCTTCCAGAAACGTTAAATAAACGATTACACCCATTTTTCATCCGTTTATTATTAATGGAGCGTCCAAAGTACACGTCCCTGTGAATGAGCTGTTGCTATAGAAACGATAACGTATAAGAACGAGCGCATTAATATAAACGTGCGCTACTGTCAGAGCTGCTGTTCTAGAAAATTCATCAACACCTTCTGACCAATCAGGTAACTGACCAGGTCTGGGTTTTCACTGCAGTACCAGTGTTGACCTATAGGAGGCAGACTAAGCTTCAGCACAATGCGCACACACACACAGACACACACACACACACACACACGATGGAATAAAGAAACTTTAGGCACAGTAGGTGTGTGACGATGTGACGATGTCATTAATACTGTGATAAATTATTTCACAATATATTTTAATGAGATCTCATGATTTCTGAAACTGTTTTTTTCTTAATCTTTAAAATCGTAAAATGTTCATATTACAGACTTCATATTTTTTTTTCTTCTTTTCAGTGTCTTTTCAATTTTGTATTTTTTATGAAGTATTTTTTAAGAAACTAGTAACAATTATCATTTACGCAATTTCAATAAAATTGTGTTAGTTTTCTCCAACAAGATTTCATCATTCTTCCTTAACACAAACCACAAAAAAAAAAAAAAAAAAAGTGTCTTCGTACTGAGAAAGCAGAAGATACGATGACGCTAATCACACAGCGGAAAGATTTGATCGATGCGAAACGAGTTAGTTCCTGTTTATCTCTTACGTTATAGCAGCTGGAGACTCCTCCCATAAAATGTTAAATAAACATCTCCTTACAGAAAACGTCACCATTTACGTAGTGTTCCCTGTACGAGTCCCTGTGAATGAGCTGTTACTATAGCAACGATAACGTATTAGAATCTGCTGCTTAAAACCGTTGATCTCGCAGAATTTCCCCTGAACCAACGTGCTACCATGTTTGTGATGCTTCACATTAAATCATCAATACGGAACATTTTTTAATATTTCCAAACTGAAGAATAAGGAATAGGGTTGAGATTTGACTTTACGCCTCACACCACAGGATAATCTGAGACGATGATTATTTAAAACCATCCTGAAGTAAGGGCTGGGCGATATGATACGATAAACAACATGATTTCACGATAATTTATCATTTCTATCATGTATACAGGATACGTATCACGATTTAAAGATGCGCGAACTGGCAGCAAAACAGGAAGAACACAATCTGAAAAGCTGAATCTGATGAGACTCTTACTGAATTTCTAGAAAAAGTTTTAAAATAATATTTAAAATAATTTAAAATAAATCTTAATAGCTTTAAACTATTTAAAACTAACACTATTTAACAAGAAGATTTGTAAACATTTTAAAAATCTCTAGAAACCGTTAACATTTTACAGATTTAAAGATTCAGATGAAATTTTACTATTCAGTACGAAATTTTATTATCAAATCAGCTGCTTCACATCATCAACATTAAATGTTTAAAAATAAAAAAAT